>NC_088881.1:3282950-3500982 GCF_032884065.1 Artemia franciscana | reverse complement strand
CGCTTCGCGCCCCCCCCCCCAAGCCCCCCCGCGCGCGTAAGTCGTTTACGCGCCATATTAGTTATGCGCCATTGTAGTTGTGTCCCTGTGTCCCACCTGTGAATATAGATAGATTTATATATGTGTTTCAAACTACGCAAAAATTGCGAATAAACAACATTCTTGGCTTTCCCATTGTCTGTGCATATGCAAAGCCGTATGTACTAATAATGACGTCATATACAAACGCTCTTTTTACAAACAAACAAACATGCATCCACATAACTCGTTTTTATATAGATAGATACAATACAAATTAACTGCGTAAAACTTGCGAATAAACAACATTCTTCGCTGTCCAATTGTCGCTGCATATAAATACATTGTCAGGTTTACCGACCCTCGAACATGCAACGTACAATTGTCCATGGGAAAAACAATCAGGATTAAGATCTATACCACATTTTTCTAATGATTGACCTTGAGCTTTGTTAATGGTGATTGCAAATACTAATCGAATTGGGAATTGCAATCTTTTAAATTGAAAAAGCAGATCCGTTGGAATCATGGGAATGCGAGGAATAAGAACAGCCTCACCCTCATAAGGCACTGTCAAGATTGTGGCCTCTATTAGGTTTTCCATTGTTTTTTTTTACGGCAAGTCGCGTGCCATTGCAAAGCTTTGGTGGGTTGATATTTCTTAAAAGTATTATTGGTACGCCTATTTTTAGTTGTAGCACGTGTGGTGGAAACCCTGAAGGATCTATGGAATTTTAAAATTCAGATGGATAATTAACCGCTTCATTTGGTTCCAAAACTGTGTCGACTGACTTGTAAAGGACTGCCTGGTCTCGAATCTTGTTCAAAATAATATTGTTGATTTCGTGGACGTCTATATTTTTGGGTGCGAGAATCGCTCTTTCACTTAGCCATTTATTATTTTTATAATTTTTTAGAATATTCGGAAATACTTTTACAATCAATTCATTTTTGGACGTAACTAAATTACAGAAATCAGCAGGTAGTTGTATACGTCCTGAAACTGAGTCTACTGTTTGACCAGAGTCATCGTTTTGCAATCGGACACGCATATTTGTAGTTAATTTTAATATTTTTACGTGTGCCTATAAATTAGAATTTTTTAGGCAAGCATTCATTTCGTCTGCAGGAGTTAAACTACGTAAAAATTGCGAATATACAACATTCTTGGCTTTCCCATTGTCTCTGCATATACAAAGCCGTATGTACTAATAATGACATCATATGCAAACGCTCTTTTTACAAACAAACAAACATGCATACATACAACTCGTTTTTATATAGATAGATAGATAGATAGATAAAATACAAATTAACTGCGTAAAACTTGCGAATATACAACATTCTTCGCTGTCCAATTGTCGCTGCATATAATAGATTGTCAGGTTTACCGACCCTCGAACATGCAACGTACAATTGTCAATGGGAAAAACAATCAGTATTAAGATCTATACCACATTTTTCTAATAATTGACCTTGAGCTTTGTTAATGGTGATTGCAAATGCTAATCGAATTGGGAATTGCAATCTTTTAAATTGAAAAGGCAGATCCGTTGGAATCTTGGGAATGCGAGGAATAAGAACAGCCTCACCCTCAAAAGGCCCTGTCAAGATTGTGGCCTCTATTAGGTTTTCCATTGTTTTTTTTACGGCAGGTCGAGTGCCATAGCAAAGCTTTGGTGGGTTTATATTTCTTAAAAGTATTATTGGTAGGCCTATTTTTAGTTGTAGCACGTGTGGTGGAAACCCTGAGAATAATATCTCGAGGTAAAAACTGATCACCGACCATAACGATGGCCACTTCGTCGATAGTTGGAGCATTGTATCTACGCACATGTTGGCCAGGAGGCGTTTTGTCAGCGGAAATAACAATTTTATGCGTATAAGTAGGCATCAAATCGATGGCTGTTTTGAACAGACGCACTAAATTATTATATTCGTGGAAAAGATGTTGTAATTGGGAAACGATTGTCCTTTCAATGTTGGGAGAAATTTCGCAACGTGCATTCAATTCAGAATTTCTATCACTGATGAAGTACAATTGTAAAAATTTATGATTCTCGCCTGAGAATGGTAGAAGAGACCCTGCTCTATGATAAATTTGCCCTTTTACTTTGAAAGTAGACATAAATTGATCTGGATTTTCAATTTGGGCTCCAAACGACGTCATTTGGAAACATGAGTTGTATTTTCTGATTCATTTATATTCCTTATGTCCCGGTGTCCCGGTCGTCATTTATATCCCCCTGTTTTATATCCCACTTATTTTTCAGTTTTTTCCTTTTTTTAGTTTTTTTTTACTTTTTTAGTTCTTTTAGTTTTTGCGTTTTTTAGTTTTTATTAGTTTTTTAGATGAATTTTTTTTTTAGTTTTTTACCTTTTTTTCTTTTTAGTTTTTATTGGTTTTTACCTTTTTTTAGCTTTTTATCTTTTTTATTTTTTTTATTTTTATTTTTAATTTTATTAGTATTCTTTTTCTCTTCTATTTTTCATTTTCCCTTTTTTTTTAGTTTGTTTTAGTTTTTAGTTTTTTAAGTTTTTTCCTTTTTTTAGTTTCTTTAGTTTTTTTAGTTTTTCGGCTTTTTTATTTTTTTTATTAGTTTTTAGTTTATTTTGTAATTTTTGCCTTTTTTTAGTTTTTTCAGTTTTTTTTTTAGTTTTTAGTTTTTTACCTTTTTTAGCCTAACCAGGATTTGAACCTGGGACCTTCATTCTCCGTTCTGACACCCTCTCTCACCGAGTGACTACTCCAGCATGTTCATTTTGGTGTTTTAAATGGTATATTATTAACCAAATTAATGTGTTTTACAATATACTAAGCATCGTCATAACAAAAATGATGGCAACTAATTTCATGACGTCAGCCGAAACATGACGTCACCTGATCCACAGATCCACACACAGACAACTTATCTATCTATCTATATAAAAATAAGTTGTCTGTGTGTGGATCTGTGGATGGATCAGGTGACGTCACCTGAAAAAACTGGATCAGGTGACGTCAAAACTGAAAAAACTAAAAAAAGGCAAAAACTACAAAAAAAACTAAAAACTAATAAAAAAATAAAAAAGCTAAAAAACTAAAAAAACTAAAAAAAGGCAAAAACTACAAAAAAAAACTAAAAACTAATAAAAAAGCTAAAAAACTAAAAAAACTAAAAAAAGGCAAAAACTACAAAAAAACTAAAAACTAATAAAAAAAATAAAAAAGCTAAAAAACTAACTAAAAAAAGGCAAAAACTACAAAAAAAAACTAAAAACTAATAAAAACAAGTAAAAAAGCTATAAAAACTAAAAAAACTAAAAAAACTAAAAAAGGTAAAAAACTAAAAAAAAATAAAAAATAAAAAAAAACTAAAAAAAAGGAAAAAAACTGAAAAATAAGCTAAAATAAAGGTAAAAACCAATAAAAAACTAAAAAGAAAAAAAGGAAAAAAACTAAAAAAAATTTTCATCTAAAAAACTAAAAAAAACTAAAAAAGGTAAAAACTAAAAGAACTAAAAAAGAAAAAAATAAATGACAGGACAAAAGGAATGTTCGATTAGCAATCAACAAAGCACCGGCACACAGGGAGTATAAATGACGACCAGGACATAAGTAAAAAAAAAAAACTAACAAAACTAACAAGAGCTAAGAGCTCATATGGCACTTGTGACGAGGTCGGAAGAGCCGAGAGCTCATATGGTACGAGGTCGGAAGAGCCAAGAGCTCATTTGGACGAGGTCGGAAGAGCCAAGAGCTCATTTGGCACTTGTGAGAAGGTCAGAACCTAAAGTTAAACTTTATAGCACAAGATCCTTCTAAATATCAAATTTCATTAAGATCTGGTCACCCTTTCGTAAGTTACAAATACCTCAATTTTCAAAATTACCTCCCCCCTCCCAATTCCACCAAAGAGAGCAGATCCGGTCCAGTTATGTCAGTCACGTATCTTAGACAGGTTTCTATTCTTCCCATCCAGTTTCATCCTGATCTCACCGCTTTAAGTATTTTCTAAGATTTCCGGTCCCCCCAACTGTCCCCCCCCCCAATTACGTTTGATCCGGTTGAGATTTAAAATAAGATATCAGAGTTACGAGGTCCTTCTAAATATGAAGTTTCATGAAGATCCGATCACTCCTTCGTAAGTTAAAAATACGTTATTTTTCTTATTTTTCAGAATTACCCCCCCCCCCCCCCGCAATTGAGCGGATCCGTTCCAATTATGTAAATTACGTATGCAAGACTTTTGCTTATTTTTCCAACCAAGTTTCATCCCAATCCTTCCAATCTAAGGGTTTCCCATCATTTTAGGTCTCCCCACCCCAAACTTCCCCCAATGTCACCAGATCCGGTCAGGATTTAAAATAAGAGCTTTGAGCCACGATATCCTTCTAAAAATCAAATTTCATGGAGATCCAATCACCCATTCGTAAGTTAAAAATACCTCATTTTTTCTAATTTTTCAGAATTAACCCCCCCCCCCCAACTACCCAAAAGAGAGCGGATCCGTTCCGTTTATGTCAATCATCTATCTAGGACTTGTGTTTATTTTTCCCACCATGTTTCATCCCGATCCCTCCACTCTAAGTGTTTTCCAAGTTTTAGGTTTCCCCCTCCCAACTCCCCGCCCCCATCACCAGATCCGGTCGGGATTTAAAATAAGAGCTCTAAGACACGATATCCTTCTAAACATCAAATTTCATTGAGATCCGATCACCCGTTCGTAAGTTGAAAATACCTCATTTTTCTAATTTTTAAGACTTACTCCCCCCCTCCCAACTACCCCAAAGAGAGCAAATAAGTTCCGATTATGTCAATCATGTATCTGGGACTTGCGCTTATTTTTCCCATCAAGTTTCATCCCGATCCCTCTACTCTAAGTGTTTTCCAAGATTTTAGGTTTCCCCCCTCCAACTCCCCCCAATGTCATCAGACCCAGTCGGGATTTAAAATAAGAGCTCTGAGACACAATATCATTCCAAACATCAAATTTCATTAAGATCCAATCACCCGCTCATAAGTTAAAAATACTTCATTTTTTCTATTTTTCCGAATTAACCGGCCCCTTCTCCCCCCCCCAGATGGTCAAATCGGGAAAACGACTATTTCTAATTTAATCTGGTCCGGTCCCTGATACGCTTGCCAAATTTCATCGTCCCTAGCTTACCTGGAAGTGCCTAAAGTAGCAAAACCGGGACTTTAGGTTTTCCCCCTCCAACTCCCCCCAATGTCATCAGATCCGGTCGGGATTAAAAATAAGAGCTCTAAGACACAATATCATTCCAAACATCAAATTTCATTAAGATCCAAATACCCGCTGATAAGTTAAAAATACTTCATTTTTTCTATTTTTTGCGAATTAACCGGGCCCCCACTCCCCCCCAGATGGTCAAATCGGGAAAACGACTATTTCTAATTTAATCTGGTCCGGTCCCTGATACGCTTGCCAAATTTCATCGTCCTAGCTTACCTGGAAGTGCCTAAAGTAGCAAAACCGGGACCGACAGACAGACCGACAGACAGACCGACAGACAGACCGACAGACAGACCGACAGACCGACAGAATTGGCGACTGCTATATGTCACTTGGTTAATACCAAGTGCCATAAAAAGAAGGTAAAAACTACAAAAAAACTAAAAAGAAAAAAAAGGACACCGGGATACAAATGACGACCGGAACACAGGGAATATAAATGACGACCGGGACACAGGGACACAACTACAACGGGGACACCGGGGGAAACAGGGGGATATAAATGACGACCGGGACAAAAAAACTAAAAAGAAAAAAAAACTAAAAACTAATAAAAAAACTAAAAAATCTAAAAATCTAAATAAACTAAAAAAGAAAAAAAGGAAAAAAATAAAGGAGAAAAGCAAAACTAAAAAACGAATGTATATACAGACCGGGACACCGGGATACAAATGACGACCGGGACACAGGGAATATAAATGACGACCGGGACACAGGGACACAACTACAACGGGGACACCGGGGGAAACAGGGGGATATAAATGACGACCGGGACACCGGGACAGGGAATGGTCGATTAGCAATCACCATCAACAAAGCTCAAGGGCAATCATTAGAATCATGAGGTATAGATCTGAATACAGATTGTTTTCCCATGGACCATTATATGTTGCATGTTCAAGAGTCGGTAAACCTGACAATCTATTTATATGCAAAGATATATATATAAAAATAAGTTGTCTGTGTGTGGATCTGTGGATGGATCAGGTGACGTCACCTGAAAAAACTGGATCAGGTGACGTCAAAACTGAAAAAACTAAAAAAAGGCAAAAACTACAAAAAAAACTAAAAACTAATAAAAAAAATAAAAAAGCTAAAAAACTAAAAAAACTAAAAAAAGGCAAAAACTACAAAAAAAACTAAAAACTAATAAAAAAGCTAAAAAACTAAAAAAAACTAAAAAAAGGCAAAAACTACAAAAAAAAACTAAAAACTAATAAAAAAAATAAAAAAGCTAAAAAACTAAAAAAACTAAAAAAACAAAAAAAAGGTAAAAAACTAAAAAAACTAAAAACTAAAAAAAAGGAAAAAACTGAAAAATAAGCTAAAATAAAGGTAAAAACCAATAAAAAACTAAAAAAAACTGAAAAAACTAAAAAAAGGCAAAAACTACAAAAAAAAAACTAAAAACTAATAAAAAAAAGTAAAAAAGCTATAAAAACTAAAAAAATTAAAAAAAAACTAAAAAAAGGTAAAAAACTAAAAAAAATAAAAAATAACAAAAAACTAAAAAAAAGGAAAAAACTGAAAAATAAGCTAAAATAAAGGTAAAAACCAATAAAAAACTAAAAAGAAAAAAAGGAAAAAACTAAAAAAAATTTTCATCTAAAAAACTAAAAAAAACTAAAAAAGGTAAAAACTAAAAGAACTAAAAAAGAAAAAAAATAAATGACAAGACAAAAGGAATGTTCGATTAGCAATCAACAAAGCACCGGGACACAGGGAGTATAAATGACGACCAGGACATAAGTAAAAAAAAAAACTAACAAAACTAAAAAGAAGGTAAAAACTACAAAAAAACTAAAAAGAAAAAAAAACTAAAAACTAATAAAAAAACTAAAAAATCTAAAAATCTAAATAAACTAAAAAAGTAAAAAAAAGGAAAAAAATAAAGGAGAAAAACAAAACTAAAAAACGAATGTATATACAGACCGGGACACCGGGATACAAATGACGACCGGGACACAGGGAATATAAATGACGACCCGGACACAGGGACACAACTACAACGGGGACACCGGGGGAAACAGGGGGATATAAATGACGACCGGGACAAAAAAACTAAAAAGAAAAAAAAACTAAAAACTAATAAAAAAACTAAAAAATCTAAAAATCTAAATAAACTAAAAAAGAAAAAAAAGGAAAAAAATAAAGGAGAAAAACAAAACTAAAAAACGAATGTATATACAGACCGGGACACCGGGATACAAATGACGACCGGGACACAGGGAATATAAATGACGACCGGGACACAGGGACACAACTACAACGGGGACACCGGGGGAAACATGGGGATATAAATGACGACCGGGACACCGGGACAGGGAATGGTCGATTAGCAATATATCTATATACATAAAAATAAGTTGTCTGTCTGTCTGTGGGTCTGTGGATCAGGTGACGTCATGTTTCGGCTGACGTCATGAAATTAGTTGCCGTCATTTTTGTTATGACGATGCTTAGTATATTGTAAAACACATTAATTTGGTTAATAATATACCATTTAAAACACCAAAATGAACATGCTGGAGTAGTCACTCGGTGAGAGAGGGTGTCAGAACGGAGAATGAAGGTCCCAGGTTCAAATCCTGGTTAGGCTAAAAAAGGTAAAAAACTAAAAACTAAAAAAAAAACTGAAAAAACTAAAAAAAGGCAAAAACTACAAAAAAACTAAAAACTAATAAAAAAATAAAAAGCCGAAAAACTAAAAAAACTAAAGAAACTAAAAAAAGGAAAAAACTTAAAAAACTAAAAACTAAAAAAAAGGAAAAATGAAAAATAGAAGAGAAAAAGAATACTAATAAAATTAAAAATAAAAATAAAAAAAAATAAAAAAGATAAAAAGCTAAAAAAAGGTAAAAACCAATAAAAAACTAAAAAGAAAAAAACGTAAAAAACTAAAAAAAAAAATTCCATCTAAAAAACTAAAAAAAACTAAAAAAGGTAAAAACTAAAAGAACTAAAAAAGTAAAAAAAAACTAAAAAAAGGAAAAAACTGAAAAATAAGCGGGATATAAAACAGGGGGATATAAATGACGACCGGGACACCGGGACATAAGGAATATAAATGAATCAGAAAACAACTCATGTTTCCAAATGACGTCGTTTGGAGCCCTAATTGAAAATCCAGATCAATTTATGTCTACTTTCAAAGTAAAAGGGCAAATTTATCATAGAGCAGGGTCTCTTCTACCATTCTCAGGAGAGAATCATAAATTTTTACAATTGTACTTCATCAGTGATAGAAATTCTGAATTGAATGCACGTTGCGAAATTTCTCCCAACATTGAAAGGACAATCGTTTCCCAATTACAACATCTTTTCCACGAAAATAATAATTTAGTGCGTCTGTTCAAAACAGCCATCGATTTGATGCCTACTTATACGCATAAAATTGTTATTTCCGCTGACAAAACGCCTCCTGGCCAACATGTCCGTAGATAAAATGCTCCAACTATCGACGAAGTGGCCATCGTTATGGGCGGTGATCAGTTTTTACCTCGAGATATTATTCTCAGGGTTTCCACCACACGTGCTACAACTAAAAATAGGCCTACCAATAATACTTTTAAGAAATATAAACCCATCAAAGCTTTGCTATGGCACTCGACTTGCCGTAAAAAAAACAATGGAAAACCTAATAGAGGCCACAATCTTGACAGGGCCTTTTGAGGGTGAGGCTGTTCTTATTCCTCGCATTCCCAAGATTCCAACGGATCTGCCTTTTCAATTTAAAAGATTGCAATTCCCAATTCGATTAGCATTTGCAATCACCATTAACAAAGCTCAAGGTCAATCATTAGAAAAATGTGGTATAGATCTTAATACTGATTGTTTTTCCCATTGACAATTGTACGTTGCATGTTCGAGGGTCGGTAAACCTGACAATCTATTTATATGCAGCGACAATTGGACAGCGAAGAATGTTGTATATTCGCAAGTTTTACGCAGTTAATTTGTATTTTATCTATCTATCTATCTATCTATCTATATAAAAACGAGTTGTATGTATGCATGTTTGTTTGTTTGTAAAAAGAGCGTTTGCATATGATGTCATTATTAGTACATACGGCTTTGTATATGCAGAGACAATGGGAAAGCCAAGAATGTTGTATATTCGCAATTTTTACGTAGTTTAACTCCTGCAGACGAAATGAATGCTTGCCTAAAAAATTCTAATTTATAGGCACACGTAAAAATATTAAAATTAACTACAAATATGCGTGTCCGATTGCAAAACGATGACTCTGGTCAAACAGTAGACTCAATTTCAGGACGTATACAACTACCTGCTGATTTCTGTAATTTAGTGACGTCCAAAAATGAATTGATTGAAAAAGTATTTCCGAATATTCTAAAAAATTATAAAAATAATAAATGGCTAAGTGAAAGAGCGATTCTCGCACCCAAAAATATAGACGTCCACGAAATCAACAATATTGTTTTGAACAAGATTCGAGACCAGGCAGTCCTTTACAAGTCAGTCGACACAGTTTTGGAACCAAATGAAGCGGTTAATTATCCATCTGAATTTTTAAATTCCATAGATCCTTCAGGGTTTCCACCACACGTGCTACAACTAAAAATAGGCGTACCAATAATACTTTTAAGAAATATCAACCCACCAAAGCTTTGCAATGGCACGCGACTTGCCGTAAAAAAAAACAATGGAAAACCTAATAGAGGCCACAATCTTGACAGGGCCTTATGAGGGTGAGGCTGTTCTTATTCCTCGCATTCCCATGATTCCAACGGATCTGCTTTTTCAATTTAAAAGATTGCAATTCCCAATTCGATTAGTATTTGCAATCACCATTAACAAAGCTCAAGGTCAATCATTAGAAAAATGTGGTATAGATCTTAATCCTGATTGTTTTTCCCATGGACAATTGTACGTTGCATGTTCGAGGGTCGGTAAACCTGACAATGTATTTATATGCAGCGACAATTGGACAGCGAAGAATGTTGTTTATTCGCAAGTTTTACGCAGTTAATTTGTATTGTATCTATCTATATAAAAACGAGTTATGTGGATGCATGTTTGTTTGTTTGTAAAAAGAGCGTTTGTATATGACGTCATTATTAGTACATACGGCTTTGCATATGAACAGACAATGGGAAAACCAAGAATGTTGTTTATTCGCAATTTTTGCGTAGTTTGAAACAAATATATAAATCTATCTATATTCACAGGTGGGACACAGGGACACAACTACAATGGCGCATAACTAATATGGCGCGTAACGACTTACGCGCGCGGGGGGGCTTGGGGGGGCGCGAAGCGCCCCACCAACTAGGTGTTGGGGTGGCGCGAAGCGCCACCCCAACAGCTAGTATATATATAAAATAAGTTGTCTGTGTGTGGATCTGTGGATGGATCAGGTGACGTCATGTTTCGGCTGACGTCATGAAATTAGTTGCCATCATTTTTGTTATGACGATGCTTAGTATATTGTAAAACACATTAATTTGGTTAATAATATACCATTTAAAACACCAAAATGAACATGCTGGAGTAGTCACTCGGTGAGAGAGGGTGTCAGAACGGAGAATGAAGGTCCCAGGTTCAAATCCTGGTTAGGCTAAAAAAGGTAAAAAACTAAAAATGGCACTCGACCTGCCGTAAAAAAAACAATGGAAAACCTAATAGAGGCCACAATCTTGACAGGGCCTTTTGAGGGTGAGGCTGTTCTTATTCCTCGCATTCCCAAGATTTCAACGGATCTGCCTTTTCAATTTAAAAGATTGCAATTCCCAATTCGATTAGCATTTGCAATCACCATTAACAAAGCTCAAGGTCAATCATTAGAAAAATGTGGTATAGATCTTAATACTGATTGTTTTTCCCATTGACAATTGTACGTTGCATGTTCGAGGGTTCTATATTTATAAAAATAAGTTGTCTGTGTGTGGATCTGTGGATGGATCAGGTGACGTCATGTTTCGGCTGACGACATGAAATTAGTTGCCGTCATTTTTGTTATGACGATGCTTAGTATATTGTAAAACACATTAATTTGGTTAATAATATACCATTTAAAACACCAAAATGAACATGCTGGAGTAGTCACTCGGTGAGAGAGGGTGTCAGAACGGAGAATGAAGGTCCCAGGTTCAAATCCTGGTTAGGCTAAAAAAGGTAAAAAACTAAAAACTAAAAAAAACTGAAAAAACTAAAAAAAAGGCAAAAACTACAAAAAAACTAAAAACTAATAAAAAAATAAAAAAGCCGAAAAACTAAAAAATTTAAAGAAACTAAAAAAAGGAAAAAACTTAAAAAACTAAAAACTAAAAAAAACTAAAAAAAAGGAAAAATGAAAAATAGAAGAGAAAAAGAATACTAATAAAATTAAAAATAAAAAAAAATAAAAAGATAAAAAGCTAAAAAAAGGTAAAAACCAATAAAAACTAAAAAGAAAAAAAGGTAAAAAACTAAAAAAAAAATTCATCTAAAAAACTGAAAAAAAACTAAAAAACGTAAAAACTAAAAGAACTAAAAAAGTAAAAAAAAAACTAAAAAAGGAAAAAACTGAAAAATAAGCGGAATATAAAACAGGGGGATATAAATGACGACCGGGACACCGGGACATAAGGAATATAAATGAATCAGAAAATACAACTCATGTTTCCAAATGACGTCGTTTGGAGCCCAAATTGAAAATCCAGATCAATTTATGTCTACTTTCAAAGTAAAAGGGCAAATTTATCATAGAGCAGGGTCTCTTCTACCATTCTCAGGCGAGAATCATAAATTTTTACAATTGTACTTCATCAGTGATAGAAATTCTGAATTGAATGCACGTTGCGAAATTTCTCCCAACATTGAAAGGACAATCGTTTCCCAATTACAACATCTTTTCCACGAAAATAATAATTTAGTGCGTCTGTTCAAAACAGCCATCGATTTGATGCCTACTTATACGCATAAAATTGTTATTTCCGCTGACAAAACGCCTCCTGGCCAACATTTGCGTAGATACAATGCTCCAACTATCGACGAAGTGGCCATCGTTATGGTCGGTGATCAGTTTTTACCTCGAGATATTATTCTCAGGGTTTCCACCACACGTGCTACAACTAAAAATAGGCCTACCAATAATACTTTTAAGAAATATAAACCCACCAAAGCTTTGCTATGGCACTCGACCTGCCGTAAAAAAAAAACAATGGAAAACCTAATAGAGGCCACAATCTTGACAGGGCCTTATGAGGGTGAGGCTGTTCTTATTCCTCGCATTCCCATGATTCCAACGGATCTGCTTTTTCAATTTAAAAGATTGCAATTCCCAATTCGATTAGTATTTGCAATCACCATTAACAAAGCTCAAGGTCAATCATTAGAAAAATGTGGTATAGATCTTAATACTGATTGTTTTTCCCATTGACAATTGTACGTTGCATGTTCGAGGGTCGGTAAACCTGACAATCTATTTATATGCAGCGACAATTGGACAGCGAAGAATGTTGTATATTCGCCAATTTTACGCAGTTAATTTGTATTTTATCTATCTATCTATCTATCTATCTATATAAAAACGAGTTGTATGTATGCATGTTTGTTTGTTTGTAAAAAGAGCGTTTGCATATGATGTCATTATTAGTACATACGGCTTTGTATATGCAGAGACAATGGGAAAGCCAAGAATGTTGTATATTCGCAATTTTTACGTAGTTTAACTCCTGCAGACGAAATGAATGCTTGCCTAAAAAATTCTAATTTATAGGCACACGTAAAAATATTAAAATTAACTACAAATATGCGTGTCCGATTGCAAAACGATGACTCTGGTCATACAGTAGACTCAATTTCAGGACGTATACAACTACCTGCTGATTTCTGTAATTTAGTGACGTCCAAAAATGAATTGATTGAAAAAGTATTTCCGAATATTCTAAAAAATTATAAAAATAATAAATGGCTAAGTGAAAGAGCGATTCTCGCACCCAAAAATATAGACGTCCACGAAATCAACAATATTAGTGACTTCCAAAAATGAATTTATTGAAAAAGTATTTCCGAATATTCTAAAAAATTATAAAAATAATAAATGGCTAAGTGAAAGAGCGATTCTCGCACCCAAAAATATAGACGTCCACGAAATCAACAATATTGTTTTGAACAAGATTCGAGACCAGGCAGTCCTTTACAAGTCAGTCGACACAGTTTTGGAACCAAATGAAGCGGTTAATTATCCATATGAATTTTTAAATTCCATAGATCCTTCAGGGTTTCCACCACACGTGCTACAACTAAAAATAGGCGTACCAATAATACTTTTAAGAAATATCAACCCACCAAAGCTTTGCAATGGCACGCGACTTGCCGTAAAAAAAAACAATGGAAAACCTAATAGAGGCCACAATCTTGACAGGGCCTTATGAGGGTGAGGCTGTTCTTATTCCTCGCATTCCCATGATTCCAACGGATCTGCTTTTTCAATTTAAAAGATTGCAATTCCCAATTCGATTAGTATTTGCAATCACCATTAACAAAGCTCAAGGTCAATCATTAGAAAAATGTGGTATAGATCTTAATCCTGATTGTTTTTCCCATGGACAATTGTACGTTGCATGTTCGAGGGTCGGTAAACCTGACAATGTATTTATATGCAGCGACAATTGGACAGCGAAGAATGTTGTTTATTCGCAAGTATTACGCAGTTAATTTGTATTGTATCTATCTATCTATCTATCTATATAAAAACGAGTTATGTGGATGCATGTTTGTTTGTTTGTAAAAAGAGCGTTTGTATATGACGTCATTATTAGTACATACGGCTTTGCATATGCACAGACAATGGGAAAGCCAAGAATGTTGTTTATTCGCAATTTTTGCGTAGTTTGAAACACATATATAAATCTATCTATATTCACAGGTGGGACACAGGGACACAACTACAATGGCGCATAACTAATATGGCGCGTAACGACTTACGCGCGCGGGGGGGCTTGGCGGGGGGGCACCCCAACAGCTAGTCTTCTATATATATAAAAATAAGTTGTCTGTGTGTGGATCTGTGTATCAGGTGACGATCCACAAAAAAAGTAAAAAACTAAAAACTAAAAAAAAAACTGAAAAAACTAAAAAAAAGGCAAAAACTACAAAAAAAAACTAAAAACTAATAAAAAAAATAAAAAAGCTAAAAAACTAAAAAAACTAAAAAAAAACTAAGTAACTAAAAAAACTAAAAACTAAAAAAAAACTTAAAAAAGGAAAAAACTGAAAAATAGAAGAGAAAAAGAAAACTAATAAAATTAAGAATAAAAAAAAAAAAAAAAAATATAGGCTATAAAAATAAGCTGTCTGTCTGTCTGTGGATCTGTGGATCAGGTGACGATCCACAAAAAAGGTAAAAAACTAAAAACTAAAAAAAAACTGAAAAAACTAAAAAAAAGACAAAAACTACAAAAAAAATAAAAACTAATAAAAAAAAATAAAAAAGCTAAAAAGCTAAAAAAAAACTAAAAAAACTAAAAAACTAAAAAAACTAAAAACTAAAAAAAAACTTAAAAAAAGGAAAAAACTGAAAAATAGAAGAGAAAAAGAAAACTAATAAAATTAAGAATAAAATAAAAAAAAATAAAAAAGATAAAAACTAAAAAAAAAAGTAAAAAGAAAAAACGAAAAAAACTAAAAAAGCTAAAAAAAAGGTAAAAACCAATAAAAAACAAAAAAGAAAAAAAGGAAAAAAAAAAACTAAAAAAACTAAAAACTAAAAAAAAAAACTTAAAAAAAGGAAAAAACTGAAAAATAGAAGAGAAAAAGAAAACTAATAAAATTAAGAATAAAATTAAAAAAAAATAAAAAAGATAAAAACTAAAAAAAAAAGTAAAAACAAAAAACAAAAAAAAAACTAAAAAAGCTAAAAAAAAAAAGGTAAAAACCAATAAAAAACTAAAAAGAAAAAAAGGAAAAAAACTAAAAAAAAATTTCATCTAAAAAACTAAAAAAAACTAAAAAAGGTAAAAAATAAAAGAACTAAAAAAGAAAAAAAAACTAAAAAAAGGAAAAAAACTGAAAAATAAAGGAGAAACAATCTAAATAAATGACGACACTCAAAGAGAAAGCGACCGGGACAAAAGGAATGTTCGATTAGCAATCAACAAAGCACCGGGACACAGGGAGTATAAATGACGACGACCGGGACACAGGGACATAACTACAAAGGGGACGCCGGGGTGCACAGGGGGATATATAAATGAATAAAATTAAGAATAAAATAAAAAAAAAATAAAAAAGATAAAAACTAAAAAAAAAGTAAAAAGAAAAAACGAAAAAAACTAAAAAAGCTAAAAAAAGGTAAAAACCAATAAAAAACTAAAAAACTAAAAAAACTAAAAAAAACTAAGTAACTAAAAAAACTAAAAAAAAACTTAAAAAAAGAAAAAAATTAAGAATAAAAATAAAAAAAATAAAAAAGATAAAAACTAAAAAAAAAAGTAAAAAGAAAAAACGAAAAAAACTAAAAAAGCTAAAAAAAAGGTAAAAACCAATAAAAAACTAAAAAGAAAAAAAGCAAAAAAACTAAAAAAAAATTTCATCTAAAAAACTAAAAAAAAACTAAAAAAGGTAAAAACTAAAAGAACTAAAAAAGAAAAAAAACTAAAAAAAGGAAAAAAACTGAAAAATAAAGGAGAAACAATCTAAATAAATGACGACACTCAAAGAGAAAGCGACCGGGACAAAAGGAATGTTCGATTAGCAATCAACAAAGCACCGGGACACAGGGAGTATAAATGACGACGACCGGGACACAGGGACATAACTACAAAGGGGACGCCGGGGTGCACAGGGGGATATATAAATGAATAAAATTAAGAATAAAATAAAAAAAAAATAAAAAAGATAAAAACTAAAAAAAAAGTAAAAAGAAAAAACGAAAAAAAACTAAAAAAGCTAAAAAAAAAAGGTAAAAACCAATAAAAAACTAAAAAAAACTAAAAACTAATAAAAAAAATAAAAAAGCTAAAAAACTAAAAAAACTGAAAAAACTAAGTAACTAAAAAAACTAAAAACTAAAAAAGAAAACTTAAAAAAAGGAAAAAACTGAAAAATAGAAGAGAAAAAGAAAACTAATAAAATTAAGAATAAAATAAAAAAAAATAAAAAATATATAAAAATAAGCTGTCTGTCTGTCTGTGGATCTGTGGATCAGGTGACGATCCACAAAAAAGGTAAAAAACTAAAAACTAAAAAAAAAAACTGAAAAAACTAAAAAAAGGCAAAAACTACAAAAAAAACTAAAAACTAATAAAACAAATAAAAAAGCTAAAAAACTAAAAAAAACTAAAAAAACTAAAAAACTAAAAAAACTAAAAACTAAAAAAAAAACTTAAAAAAAGGAAAAAACTGAAAAATAGAAGAGAAAAAGAAAACTAATAAAATTAAGAATAAAATAAAAAAAAATAAAAAAGATAAAAACTAAAAAAAAAAGTAAAAAGAAAAAACGAAAAAAACTAAAAAAGCTAAAAAAAAAGGTAAAAACCAATAAAAAACTAAAAAGAAAAAAAGGAAAAAAAAACTAAAAAAACTAAAAACTAAAAAAAAAAACTTAAAAAAAGGAAAAAACTGAAAAATAGAAGAGAAAAAGAAAACTAATAAAATTAAGAATAAAAATAAAAAAAAATAAAAAAGATAAAAACTAAAAAAAAAGTAAAAAGAAAAAACGAAAAAAACTAAAAAAGCTAAAAAAAAGGTAAAAAAGAATAAAAAACTAAAAAGAAAAAAAGAAAAAAAAACTAAAAAAAAATTTCATCTAAAAAACTAAAAAAAACTAAAAAAGGTAAAAACTAAAAGAACTAAAAAAGAAAAAAACTAAAAAAAGGAAAAAAACTGAAAAATAAAGGAGAAACAATCTAAATAAATGACGACACTCAAAGAGAAAGCGACCGGGACAAAAGGAATGTTCGATTAGCAATCAACAAAGCACCGGGACACAGGGAGTATAAATGACGACGACCGGGACACAGGGACATAACTACAAAGGGGACGCCGGGGTGCACAGGGGGATATATAAATGAATAAAATTAAGAATAAAATAAAAAAAAAATAAAAAAGATAAAAACTAAAAAAAAAGTAAAAAGAAAAAACGAAAAAAACTAAAAAAGCTAAAAAAAAAGGTAAAAACCAATAAAAAACTAAAAAACTAAAAAAACTAAAAAAACTAAGTAACTAAAAAAACTAAAAACTAAAAAAAAAACTTAAAAAAAGAAAAAAATTAAGAATAAAAATAAAAAAAATAAAAAGATAAAAACTAAAAAAAAAGTAAAAAGAAAAAACGAAAAAAACTAAAAAAGCTAAAAAAAAGGTAAAAACCAATAAAAAACTAAAAAGAAAAAAAGAAAAAAAACTAAAAAAAAATTTCATCTAAAAAACTAAAAAAAACTAAAAAAGGTAAAAACTAAAAGAACTAAAAAAGAAAAAAAACTAAAAAAAGGAAAAAAACTGAAAAATAAAGGAGAAACAATCTAAATAAATGACGACACTCAAAGAGAAAGCGACCGGGACAAAAGGAATGTTCGATTAGCAATCAACAAAGCACCGGGACACAGGGAGTATAAATGACGACGACCGGGACACAGGGACATAACTACAAAGGGGACGCCGGGGTGCACAGGGGGATATATAAATGAATAAAATTAAGAATAAAATAAAAAAAAATAAAAAAGATAAAAACTAAAAAAAAAGTAAAAAGAAAAAACGAAAAAAACTAAAAAAGCTAAAAAAAAAGGTAAAAACCAATAAAAAACTAAAAAAAAACTAAAAACTAATAAAAAAAATAAAAAAGCTAAAAAACTAAAAAAACTTAAAAAACTAAGTAACTAAAAAAACTAAAAACTAAAAAAGAAAACTTAAAAAAAGGAAAAAACTGAAAAATAGAAGAGAAAAAGAAAACTAATAAAATTAAGAATAAAATAAAAAAAAATAAAAAATATATAAAAATAAGCTGTCTGTCTGTCTGTGGATCTGTGGATCAGGTGACGATCCACAAAAAAGGTAAAAAACTAAAAACTAAAAAAAAAACTGAAAAAACTAAAAAAAGGCAAAAACTACAAAAACAACTAAAAACTAATAAAACAAATAAAAAAGCTAAAAAACTAAAAAAACTAAAAAAACTAAAAAAACTAAAAAACTAAAAAAACTAAAAACTAAAAAAAAACTTAAAAAAAGGAAAAAACTGAAAAATAGAAGAGAAAAAGAAAACTAATAAAATTAAGAATAAAATAAAAAAAAATAAAAAAGATAAAAACTAAAAAAAAAATTAAAAAGAAAAAACGAAAAAAACTAAAAAAGCTAAAAAAAAGGTAAAAACCAATAAAAAACTAAAAAGAAAAAAAGGAAAAAAAAACTAAAAAAACTAAAAACTAAAAAAAAAAACTTAAAAAAAAGGAAAAAACTGAAAAATAGAAGAGAAAAAGAAAACTAATAAAATTAAGAATAAAAATAAAAAAAAATAAAAAAGATAAAAACTAAAAAAAAAGTAAAAAGAAAAAACGAAAAAAACTAAAAAAGCTAAAAAAAAAGGTAAAAACCAATAAAAAACTAAAAACAAAAAAAGGAAAAAAACTAAAAAAAAATTTCATCTAAAAAACTAAAAAAAACTAAAAAAGGTAAAAACTAAAAGAACTAAAAAAAGAAAAAAACTAAAAAAAGGAAAAAAACTGAAAAATAAAGGAGAAACAATCAAACAGTTCGTGGTAACGAACTGTAGTAAGGAGCGACCCGGCTCAATAGTAACCAAAACTCTAAAGAATTGAATTTTGATATCAATAGCTACATCAAAAGAATCGCATTTTAATGCTGATTTTAAATATATAAGTTTCACCAAGTTTAGTCCTACCCATCAAAAGTTACGAGCCTGAGAAAATTTGCCTTATTTATGAAAATAGGGGGAAACACCCCCTAAAAGTCGTAGGATCTTAACGAAAATGACACCATCAGATTCAGCGTATCAGAGAACCCTACTGTAGAAGTTTCAAGCTCCTATCTACAAAAATGTGGAATTTTGTATTTTTTGCCAGAAGACAAATCACGGGTGCGTGTTTATTTGTTTGTTTTTTTGTTTTTTTCCCAGGGGTCATCGTATCGACCAAGTGGTCCTAGAATGTCACAAGAGGGCTCATTCTAACGGAAATGAAAAGTTCTAGTGCCCTTTTTAAGTGACCAAAAAATTTGGAGGGCATCTAGGCCCCCTCCCACGCTCATTTTTTCCCAAAGTCAACGGATCAAAATTTTGAGATAGCCATTTTGTTCAACATAGTCGAAAACCATAATAACTATGTCTTTGGGGATGACTTACTCCCCCACAATCCCTGGGGGAGGGGCTGCAAGTTACAAACTTTGACCAGTGTTTACATATAGTAATGGTTATTGGGAAGTGTACAGACGTTTTCAGGGGGATTTTATTTTACTTGGGGGTGGGGCTGAGGAGAGGGGGCTATGTTGGAGGATCTTTCCTTGGAGGAATCTGTCATGGGGGAAGAAAAATTCAATGAAAAGGGCGCAGGATTCTCTAGCATCACTATAAGAAAACAATGAAAAATAAACATGAAAACGTTTTTTTCAAATGAAAGGAACAAGTAGCATTGAAACTTAAAACGAACAGAGATTATTACGCATATGAGGGGTTCTAAGAATACTTTAGCATAAAGAGCGAGGTATTGAGGAGGAGATAAATACCTTGCTCTTTATGCTAAAGTATTTTTAGTAATTTCAACTATTTATTCTAGGGCCTTTCTGATTCAGAGATCATTCTTAAAGAATTGGGACAAAACTTACGATTTAGTGTAAAGAGCGAGGTATTAACGAGGGTACAAACCCCCTCGTATACATAATAAAAATATAAGGTTATGAAAGTTTGTTACGTAAGTTAATTCTTAAGTTACGCATATTTTTTACTAATAAAAACGTTCGTTAAAATTAAAAGTTCTAGTTGCCTTTTTAAGTAACCGAAATATTACAGGGCAACTAGGCCTCCTTCCTCACCCCTTATTTCTCAAAATCATCTGATCAAAACTAAGAGAAAGCCATTTAGCCAAAAAAGGAATTAATATGCAAATTTCATTTTAATAATTTATGTGCGGAGAGCCAAAACCAAACATGCATTAATTCAAAAACGTTCAGAAATTAAATAAAAAAAAACTAATTTTTTTAGCTGAAAGTAAGGAGCGACATTAAAACTTAAAACGAACAGAAATTACTCCGTATATGAAATGGGTTGTCCCCTCCACAATCCCTCGCTCTTTACGCTAAAGTTTGACTTTTTGCCACAATTCTACTTTTTAAAACAATTAAAAGCTTTAGCGTAAAGAGCGAGGGATTGTGGAGGGGACAACCCATTTCATATACGGAGTAATTTCTGTTCGTTTTAAGTTTTAATGTCGCTCCTTACTTTCAGCTAAAAAAATTAGTTTTTTTTTATTTAATCTAAATAAATGACGACACTCAAAGAGAAAGCGACCGGGACAAAAGGAATGTTCGATTAGCAATCAACAAAGCACCGGGACACAGGGAGTATAAATGACGACGACCGGGACACAGGGACATAACTACAAAGGGGACGCCGGGGTGCACAGGGGGATATATAAATGAATAAAATTAAGAATAAAAAAAAATAAAAAAGATAAAAACTAAAAAAAAAGTAAAAAGAAAAAACGAAAAAAACTAAAAAAGCTAAAAAAAGGTAAAAACAAATAAAAAACTAAAAAGAAAAAAAGGAAAAAAAAACTAAAAAAACTAAAAACTAAAAAAAAAACTTAAAAAAAAGGAAAAAAACTGAAAAATAGAAGAGAAAAAGAAAACTAATAAAATTAAGAATAAAAATTAAAAAAAATAAAAAAGATAAAAACTAAAAAAAAAAGTAAAAAGAAAAAAACGTTCCGGTCGTCATTTATATCCCCCTGTGCCCCCCGGTGTCCCCGTTGTAGTTGTGTCCCTGTGTCCCGGTCGTCATTTATATTCCCTGTGTCCCGGTCGTCATTTGTATCCCGTTGTCCCGGTCTGTATATACATTCGTTTTTTAGTTTTGTTTTTCTCCTTTATTTTTTTCCTTTTTTTTTCTTTTTTAGTTTATTTAGATTTTTAGATTTTTTAGTTTTTTTATTAGTTTTTAGTTTTTTTTCTTTTTAGTTTTTTTGTAGTTTTTACCTTCTTTTTAGTTTTGTTATTTTTTTTATTTTACTTATGTCCTGGTCGTCATTTATACTCCCTGTGTCCCGGTGCTTTGTTGATTGCTAATCGAACATTCCTTTTGTCCTGGTCGCTTTCTCTTTGAGTGTCGTCATTTATTTTTTTCTTTTTTAGTTCTTTTAGTTTTTACCTTTTTTAGTTTTTTTTTAGTTTTTTAGATGAAAATTTTTTTTAGTTTTTTTTTAGTTTTTTAGATGAAAATTTTTTTTAGTTTTTTCCTTTTTTTTCTTTTTAGTTTTTTATTGGTTTTTACCTTTATTTTAGCTTATTTTTCAGTTTTTTCCTTTTTTTTTAGTTTTTTTTTAGTTTTTAGTTTTTTTAGTTTTTTACCTTTTTTTAGTTTTTTTGGTTTTTTAGCTTTTTATTTTTTTTTTAGTTTTTATTGGTTTTTACCTTTATTTTAGCTTATTTTTCAGTTTTTTCCTTTTTTTTAGTTTTTTTTAGTTTTTAGTTTTTTTAGTTTTTTACCTTTTTTTTAGTTTTTTTAGTTTTTTTAGTTTTTTAGCTATTTTATTTTTTTTATTAGTTTTTAGTTTTTTTTTGTAGTTTTTGCCTTTTTTTAGTTTTTTCAGTTTTTTTTTAGTTTTTTATTGGTTTTACCTTTATTTTAGCTTATTTTTCAGTTTTTCCTTTTTTTTAGTTTTTTTTAGTTTTTAGTTTTTTACCTTTTTTTAGTTTTTTTAGTTTTTTTAGTTTTTTAGCTTTTTTATTTTTTTTATTAGTTTTTAGTTTTTTTTTGTAGTTTCTGCCTGTTTTTAGTTTTTTCAGTTTTTTTTTAGTTTTTTATTGGTTTTTACCTTTATTTTAGCTTATTTTTCAGTTTTTTCCTTTTTTTTAGTTTTTTTTAGTTTTTTTAGTTTTTTACCTTTTTTTTAGTTTTTTTAGTTTTTTAGCTTTTTTATTTTTTTTATTAGTTTTTAGTTTTTTTTGTAGTTTTTGCCTTTTTTTAGTTTTTTTAGTTTTTTAGCTTTTTATTTCACCTGATCCACAGATCCACAGACAACTTATTTTTATATATATAGATATATATATATATATATATATATATATATATATATATATATATATATTATATAGGAGGAAACACACCCTAAAAGTCATAGAATCTTCACAAAAAATCACACCATCACATTCAGCGTGTCAGAGAACCCTATTGCAAAAATTTCATTCTGACAAAAAATTTTCTCAGGCTCGTAACTTTCGATGACAAAAACTAAATCTGATGAAACTTATATATTTAAAATCAGCATGAAAATCCAATTCTTTTGATGTATCTTTTAGTATCAAAATTCCGTTTTTTAGAGTTTCGTTTACTATTGAGCCTGGTCAATCCTTACTTCAAAATCCTTAATTCATAATTGCATTGTCAGTAACAATGTTGACGAACAAAATATAACATTTTTCTGATATGAACCTGCTCTTGAAACATGAACACAAGCTAAAATAATCGGATTGTTGTTTCAAGTTATAAGGAATTTGCAATAACTACGTCACTCAAAGGAATAGCGATTTACCATGTGTGGCTTTGTGCCAAATGAACAAAGGGTGTGAAATTGTGCAGAAAATAAAGGATTTACTTAAAAAATAAAGAAAAATAAAAAAACAGAAAAATTTTATAAAAAAAAAAGGATTTACTGTGAAATTGAGCAAAAAAGACTGGCTTTGTTTAGTTAACTACTGGATGCGTTGCTGTTATGGATTAAGAAAACGGTGGAGAAAAACGTTGCAGGCCTCCAGAGTCCACTGGGCTACCCTACAAGAGTGGTGTTTGCCAATGTCATTCGTGGGCTTGCCCACTTTAAGATACGTCTCGTTTGTTATTTTGTTCTTTGATTTTTCTCCTGCTCTCGTTAATCCCGCAATTATACAAGCAACTCGACTTAGCACTGGCGAAATTTAACTATCCATTGTGGCCTATACGAACTCTAAAAATTACGAAAAATGATAAAAAGTGAATAAAGTATTTGATTTTCTGCTACGGGGATCATAACGAGCAAATTATTTCTGAGAGTAATCTAGTACCGTATGAAAGCAATATCCAAGTAGCTTCTACTAAAACTGCGAAAAAACGTTAAATTCGCATTTGATGAACGTTACGTTTTTCTGAGATTTAAAGGCCAATTTCAAACGCATTTTCTGCCCTAAGAGTATCCTATGAAGATTCTACATCACCCAATTCACATTCTGCTTTATTTACACGAATATCCGTTACAGAACAAAAGCTAGAAAAAACTAGAAAATATATTTGTTTCAGAGATATCTCGTTAGGTTTCTGCAAAGAGTAACACAAGAGCGAAATCTGGCCTTAAAGACTACTGAGACTATAATTAATGAGTTGTACAATTCTGTGTCATTGGAGTTCAATCTCCATCTTAGACCGTATTGAACGAGAGCTGAAAGCATTTAGAATGCAAACCCTGAATCTGGAGAATCGAATCGAAAAAATCGAAGTCAAGCTTGACGACATAAATCAAGAAAATATCTTGGACAGTCTTGTTTTCAACAGTCTGAAACAAACGCCAGGAGCTGACCTTAAAACGACTTTGCTCAATGTCCTATCAACACTGACGGGTGTTACTGTGGTATCACTTCTGGCGAATTATCGAACGTTTTCCGACGACAAAGTTGCCCCAGTACTAATGCAATTTGCAAGCAAAGAAGTTGCTCGGAAATGTTTGTCACTGTAGTCTAAACTAGCTGGTTCGGGCATCTTTGTGTCAGAATCCCTTACAAAGCAACGTCGTGATTTGCTAAATGCCGCATGGGATCGGTTTGGTGTCAAAAATGTGTGGACTGACCGCGGTAACCTACTAGTGAAGTCACCAGGTGAGCCGGCAGCGTTTAAAATAAGATTTCTTGGTGAATACATTTGAAATAGTATTTGTGTTGTTTTTTCGTCTTTTTTTTTTCTTTCTCTTGTGTTGCTTTTTTCCGTCCTTTTTCTTACTACTTTTTCGGTAATTTTTTTTTTTTTGGTTTTCATTATTACTCTCAAAAACTATCGATTCTCAGTCCTGCATTTTCTTTTCTTACTTTTTTTCATTTAGAGAATTTGTTGTGTTCGTGTATTTTCGCTATTTTTACTCTTTTCATTATTAATCTAAAAAATTGTTGATTCTCCGTCTTACACTCTTTTTTCTGTCTTTACTTATTATATGTTCTTGTCAATTGTTATACACTGATGCTATTTTTTTTTCGTGTCTTCTTTCTTATGTTTTTGCCAGAAAATGTGTTGCCATTACCTAGCCCTAATACTGAATCCACGATTATCTCCAAGCTATCACGGCGTATTCAGACAAAAGTGAGTACTAGATTGAACTTGCTTGTAATAATACATTGAATACATTAAATCATTCTGGTGGTTTTTCTGTCCTGGGTCGTCTTGAGCTTTTCGAAAAAGAGCCGTTAGATTTAGAAGAAGTATTGATTGAGGGAAGTGGGAATATGCGGCCAGACGATTATTTAGGGGTTGTTGATAAAAATAAGACTAAATATAGAACTAGATTGTTTGAAGACCAAGTTGGGGTCGGTGAGCTCTCAGTTACATAGTTAAATATTCAAGACCCTTGTTCGTCTATTGATAAATTTAAATTCCTTCGTTGTGAGTCGCATTCATCCTCTAAGTGATCGGATTATGTGAAACATTTTTTAATGATATTAATGCTTCATTGGTTGATATTCCAGGTTAAAGTACCATGGCAATTTGTGGATGATTTTAATATGCCTGACTTGGCGGGCCCCTCAAGGTTTTTCTTAAATACACAAAGAAACTATTGGGTAACAACTAAAGAAATCGTTATTTGGCGGGCACTGGAAGGTTTTTTCCTGGCCCTCACGGCTTTTTAATTAATGAAAGAAACTATCTGGTAATTAACATGTACTTCGTATAGAAAAAATACCTATTATGTAACATGCACCCGTATCTCTTAGAAAATATTCCCTACTACGTAACATACACCTGCATCTGGAAGAAAACACTCCCTATGACGTAAAATGGACATGTGTCTTGCCCAGAGGAAATCACCATTAAACCTTCTACGTTATCTTAATTCATTAAAGGAAGAAAAGAGTAGTGGCTATGGGCCCATGTAAAAGTCTTATGGGGATACTACTCTAGTGAAGAAAATTTTCATTTGAAACTGGTTTGGGAATGGTAACCATGATCTCGAATAATCATATTGGTAATCTTAAGATAAGGTAATCCTAAGATAGCCTGAAAAACCTAGAAAATAGTGTAAGATTGAAATGAAGACTGCACCAGGGAAATCATCACTTTAGAAAACCCGAAGCTGAATAGTTGCAGCGGCCCACCTAGAGCAACAAGGATTTTTTTTATGGAGAGCACCAATGTATTCTCTTTGTTTATTTTTGTTTTTTTTTTATTGCAAGATTGATTTTTATTAAAAGATTCTTATTTTCAATATAGCAGTTCATTCGTTTTTAGCCTTTTTCATTTTTTGTTTTAAATTGTTTGAGAGGATTTTGTTTAGAAATGTATAATTCTAGCAGCAGTTTTGTTCAAACTTGTGCCTGAGGAAAGGGGGTTCGCCCCTTAAATTGGTCCTAAGGCATCCTCAATGCATGCATTTTGACCTAGAAATATGCTTTCTAAGTGATTATAACCCCTCTCTCACAGATAACTCTTCCTTTACTGAGGGTTGAAAGCGTGCTTATCTATGCTAATCTGCTTGATGACCTTTCACTGATGGAAAGCAATAGACAACCAAACTTAGTGTTTTTCACCTATGGTCTTATACTCTCTTTAAAAGTGACTATAAAACACACACTGGAAAGCTGTGGAACTTCAAATTTTCATCATATTAGTATTTTTTCAAACTTTCTTGAGCTTATCCCCCCTTTCTCCCTCTCTCAGGGGCCCATTCACCTTCGGCTTAAAACACCTACAGGCCCAGTTTAGAAAACAATATCTTACTTAGTCCCAGTGCCTTTTGTTAAATCTTGGGTGGTTTGTAATAAGCAATCAACCACCTTTTGTTGTTGTCTTTGAAGTTGCACCCCTCCCCCACGTCAAAAAAATACCTGGAATCAGGTGTTTATAAAATGGTGACAAACTAAAGGCAAAAAATGAATAACTTACGCCGGGTTCAATTCTGTAAGACACAGGTTGTCCATATTCTCTCCTTAGTTCATACATGGTATGATGGATCAAATCTGAGAAAAAAAAATTGATAAGGTTAGATTGTCATTTAAGTTCACCAAGTTTTTTTTTCTTCTTTTTTTTTTAAGTAGAAAAAGCACAAAATTACCAAAATCAGGCCATTTATATAAACCGAAACTAAAATTAGTTTTTGCTAATTTTCACAATCCCTTGCTCTTCACGCTAAAGCTTTTAATTGTTTTAAAAAGTAGAATTGTGGCAAAAAGTCAAACTTTAGCGTAAAGAGGGAGGGATTGCGGAGGGAACAACCCATTTCATATACGGAGTAATTTCTGTTTGTTTTAAGTTTTAATGTCGCTCCTTACTTTCAGCTAAAAAAATTAGTTTTTTTCATTTAATTTCTGAACGTTTTTGAATTAATGCATGTTTGGTTTTGGCTCTCCGCACATAAATTATTAAAACGAAATTTGTATATTAATTCTTTTTTTGGCTAAATGGCTTTCTCTTAGTTTTGATCAGACGATTTTGAGAAATAAGGGGCGGAGAAGGCGGTCTAGTTGCCCTCCAATTTTTCGGTTACTTAAAAAGGCAACTAGAACTTTTAATTTTTAACGAACGTTTTTATTAGTAAAAAAAAAAGGTAACTTAAGAATTAACTTACATAACAAACTTTCATAATCTTACATTTTTATTATGTATACGAGGGGGTTTGTACCCTCGTTAATACCTCGCTCTTTAAGCTGAATCGTAAGTTTTGTCCCAATTCTTTAAGAATGACCCCTGAATCAGAAAGGCCGAAGAATAAATAGTTGAAATTACTAAAAATACTTTAGCATAAAGAGCAAGGTATTTATCTCCTCCTAAATACCTCACTCTTTATGCTAAAGTATTTTTAGAACCCGTCATATGCGTAATAATCTCTATTCGTTTTAAGTTTCAATGCTACTCCTTCCTTTTATTTGAAAAAACGTTTTCATGTTTATTTTTCATTGTTTTCTTATAGTAATGCTAGAAAATCCTGCACCCTTTTCATTTAATTTTTCTTCCCCCATGACTGATTCCTCCAAGGAAAGATCCTCCAACATAGCCCCCTCCCCCCAGCCCCACCCCCAAACAAAATAAAATCCCCCTGAAAACTTCTGTACACTTCCCAATAACCATTACTATATGTAAACACTGGTCAAAGTTTGTAACTTGCAGCCCCTCCCCCAGGGATTGTGGGGAGTAAGTCATCCCCAAAGACATAGTTATTATGGTTTTCGACTGTGCATGGCTATCTCAAAATTTTGATCCTTTGACTTTGGGAAAATAATGAGCGTTGGAGGGGGCCTAAATGCCCTCCAATTTTTTTGGTCACTTAAAAAGGGCACTAAAACCTTTCATTTCCGTTAGAGTGAGCCCTCTTGCGACATTCTAGGACGACTTGGTCGATACGGTGACCTCTGGGGAAAAGAAAAAAAAAAAACAAATAAACAAGCACCCGTGATTTATCTTCTGGCAAAAAATACAAATTCCACATTTTTGAATATATGAGCTTGAAACTTCTACAGTACGGTTCTCTGATACGCTGAATCTGATGGTGTCATTTTCAGCTTATTTTCAAGCCTCCTTCCACCAAACACATGATTGGCCCCGGGAAGGGTATCATAATGTTTCAAATAACCGGATAGCCAAAATGAAATATGACCACCTTTTTTACGTATCTCTGGACGGTGGGAAATTATCATAATATAGGGCCCTTGTCATTGGAGCTAGGTAATTTATGTTATCCTCGGCGGAATGGTGTTATATCCTATTATTTTTGGATTTAAGCCTATCATCCGTTAGCAAGGGATTATAGTTTCGTTACAGTAAATTAAATATAAAAAAACTAGTTTTTTTAACTGAAAGTAAGGAGCGACATTAACACTTAAAACGAACAGAAATTACTCCGTGTATAAAAGGGGCTGTTCCCTTCTCAACGCCCTGCTCTTGACGCTAAAGTTTGACTCTTTCTCTCAATTCTACTTTATTATTCTACAGTAAATCTAGAGTAAAACCTTTAGCGTAAAGAGCGGGGCGTTGATGAGGAAGTTTTAATGTCCCACCTTACTTTCAGTTATTCTACGAATTTTAGGGGGTGTTTCCCGCTATTTTCTTAAATAAGGCAAATTTTCTCAGGCTCGTAACTTTTGATGGGTAAGACTAAACTTGATGTAACTTATATATTAAAAATCAGCATTAAAATGCGATTCTTTTGATGTAGCTATTGATATCAAAATTCAATTTTTTAGAGTTTTGGTTACTATTGAGCCGGGTCGCTCCTTACTACAGTTGGTGGTAACGAACTGTAGTAAACCCTTGTCTTGAGATAAAATAAATAAAAACTAATCAAATTAAAAAAAAAAAAAATAAAAAAGACTTTGTGGAACCACTTGTTGTTTCTAACTGGCAAAACCCCTGTAATTACTGAACGAACGGAAAACAGCAATAGATATTCTGTCAGTATTCATCTACGTTGGTTAATCGATTAATGTTGATTAATAGTATTTATTGTACATATCTTTTTATCTAATTCAGAAACCGAGCCGGTAAAACCGATACATTTACCGCCAAAGGGCGAGGTTTTAGAAGGTTAAAACTTCAGTAGTTTTAATGTCAGCAATTTCATCTTCCTCCATTCACTAATTTTCTTAATGATTTTTTATTAATCTGTTTTTTAATACTTTCAAAATACTTAATTCTGATGAGGAATTGAATTTTTAATCAAGAAGTTCAATAATAATCGAAAAAATAAAGATTAGAATTACTTAAATTTAATCAAGAGAAATTAGTCTTTTTTAATCGAAAAAATAAAGATTAGAATTACTTAAATTTAATTAAGAGAAATTAGTCTTTTTAACATATTCTCATTAATTATATTGTTTTAATTGTCCAATATAAATAGTGATCCAATCCAACGGCGGCGCGTCACACCATGATTTTACAGATTTTATTTTTATTTACAAATAAACTGGAGAGAGAACCCCCCCCCCCTTAAGACGGCTCTTCTCTTGATCTAAGAAATAACAGATATAAGTTTATAGCTATTGAGGAGAAAACTTTTGGTCGTGTTTTTCGGAACAATCCATTTTCGAGACGACTAGTATTTGTTCCATTCTTTTTTAGTGCGTTGGGGTCTTCTTAGCCTAAAGAATAGTGCAAGTCCATTGAAAAATTAAGTTTTTGGGACATTTCAGACCCCAACCATAGAATTTGTTAGTGATTAGGGTGACATAGGCCTTGAATTTTCGGATGCAAATTTAAAGCTGTTCGAGTGAAAAGTCTTTCGCACTTCATTCTTGTAAATAAAAAAAAATATTGAGCTTCCCTTAGCTCGAAGACTCAATGATATACATTTATACATGGGCCAAAAGAAATTTTTGCCCTTTTTGGACTTCATAATTTAAGAGGTCGATACTACCCGCACAGAATGTTTTTTTGTATATTAGGGCTCCCATGCTGACGGGACTTACGAGTCAAGTTTGAAGCAAACAGCGTTACAAAGAATATTTCAGAGACAAAGAGTCTATGAGCTTATTTTCAGGCCTCCTTCCACCAAACACATGATTGGCCCCGGGAAGGGTATCATAATGTTTCAAATAACCGGATAGCCAAAATCAAATATGACCACCATTTTTACGTATCTCTGGACGGTGGGAAATTATCATAATATAGGGCCCTTGTCATTGGAGCTAGGTAATTTATGTTATCCTCGGCGGAATATTATTGGGCTTTCTCCCAATGTTTATTGATGCATATGTTTATTGATGCCATATCATTAGGGGTTACTTTTGTTAAATTACTTCACGCAAATCGGAACAGTGACTTAACAAGTGAGAACGTAAGAAAAATCTGCAGTATTACGCATTATGCTTTTTATTAAATAAAAAAAAACAAGTTTTTTCAACTGAAAGTAAGGAGCGACATTAAAACTTAAAACGAACAGAAATTACTTCGTATATGAAAGGGGCTGCCTCCTCATCAACACCCCGCTCTTTACGCTAAAGTTTGACTCGTTCTCTCAACTCTTCTTTTTAAAACAGTAAAAAACTTACAACAGTTAAAAACTACAGTTCGTTACCACGAACTGTTTGATTAAGCTAACGGTCTTTTCTAAAATTCAACAGGAAACACAGAACTAGAAAACGTGCCTTATTAAAGGTAATAACATTAAGCTTAATGTTTTATTAACATTATGCTGATTGATAATTATAACATATGCTGAATGTTAATTATTAACATTAATGCTGACTTGTGGTAGTTTTACGTTGCCTTATTAAATTATGCCTTATTAAAGGTAATAACATTAAACTGATTAAGAGCCGTGTCAAATAAAATCGTTTCTTTTAATTAAATAAAAGCGTTTCTTTTAATTAAATCGTTTAATTAATTTAATCGTTTAATTAAATTAATCGTTAAATTAAATTTAATTAAATCGTTTCTTTTAATTAAATTAAATTGATTATTGTTGATTAAGCTAACGGTCTTTTCTAAAATTCAACAGGAAACACAGAACTAGAAAACGTGCCTTATTAAAGGTAATGACATTAAGCTTAATGTTTTATTAACATTATGCAGATTGATAATTATAACATATGCTGAATGTTAATTATTAACATTAATGCTGACTTGTGGTAGTTTTACGTTGTCTTATTAAATTATGCCTTATTAAAGGTAATAACATTAAGCTGATTAAGAGCCGTGTCAAATAAAATCGTTTCTTTTAATTAAATAAAAGCGTTTCTTTTAATTAAATCGTTTAATTAATTTAATCGTTTAATTAAATTAATCGTTTAATTAATCGTTTAATTAAATTTAATTAAATCGTTTCTTTTAATTAAATTAAATTGATTATTGTTGATTAAGCTAACGGTCTTTTCTAAAATTCAACAGGAAACACAGAACTAGAAAACGTGCCTTATTAAAGGTAATGACATTAAGCTTAATGTTTTATTAACATTATGCAGATTGATAATTATAACATATGCTGAATGTTAATTATTAACATTAATGCTGACTTGTGGTAGTTTTACGTTGCCTTATTAAATTATGCCTTATTAAAGGTAATAACATTAAGCTGATTAAGAGCCGTGTCAAATAAAATCGTTTCTTTTAATTAAATAAAAGCTAATTGCTGACACATATAGAACGAAGCGAAGAATATAAAAGACCACCAAAAAAAGAACAAGTTAGTTTTTCGTTTATTCTAATTTCAAGAATTTGTGCATAAGCCTCGAAACATACCATAGAAATTGACTACAATGAACTGAAGGATCATATGACCTTTTTCAAAAAAATTTCTGACCAACTTTATGTTGCCATATCTAGCAGTGGCAAAATAGAGAGTTTCAATTGGCATTATAGCCTCTCACGATATTTATCTCAGGAATATAGAAAGGGATTTAGGAGGGTGCAGCCCCACTCATATATGGAATAATTTTTATCTTTTTCTGTTAATTTTGTCTTTCGCTTGCTCTGTACTTTAAGTTACAAAAACTCATTTTTTAAAATTTCAATTTCTGTTTGTTAATCAGATCATGCCGGAAAATCCGACTCCCTCAAGGTGGTTTCAGGTACCGTCCCCTCTCCCCACTCTGCGCCCTCCGACACTCTTTCATAACAAGTGATTGCAAATTAAAAAAAGCTTAGTATTCTTATTAAACGGCCATTGTGTTTCAGGAGTCGTTCTTAGGGAATTGGGACAAAAAGTAAAACTTGCTTAAAGAGCAAGGTCTTGTGGAGGGAGAAACCCCTTTCATATACATAATAATTTCTGTCCGTTTCAGTTCTGATGTTGCCCCTTACTTTTAGTTCAATAATTCTTTTAAATTAATTTCAGATCGCTTTTAATACCACCGAGAAATCCAGCTCCCCCCTCCACGAAAAATTCCTTCACCCACGGAAAAAGTCCACCGTGGAAAGTTGTTTTCATGCAAAGATGACCTCCCCCCTTTTCAGGAGAATTCCCCTAAGACAATTCCTTTCTAGCTGAAAATTCCACCCAGAAAGTTTCTTGTAGATGATCTAGGGTGAAAAATTTTCTTAGCGCACTTTCTTTTGAAATCATTTTTTTTTGAATGTTTAATCAAAATCAATTTGATTAAATCAATTTTGATTAATCAATTTGATTAAATCAATTGATTAAAATCAATTTTAATTTCTGAATGTTTTTAAAATAATGTCGGTAATCCCCTTCTCGGTGGAAAAGTTTCCCAGAACAAAACCAGCAAAAGGGTTTCTCCAGCCAAGGTTCTTAGGGGGAAGGGGCACAAAAGAAACTTAAAAAACGCATCAAAACTGTGAAACTGACATCTTTCAACCCTTACGATTTCAACCCTTACGATAAGAAACTCCCTTACAATTTCTGGGAATATTTCTTGTCTACCCTGTTATTGTGAAAGTAAAGAAAAACACAAAACCCTAAAATGATCAGAATTTATTCCTTAGAGGAGGAGGACTGTCCCTTCCTCATCCACACCTCCACCTCAAGGTTGCACCTTCGGAATGTGCTCATTGGGATCAGATATTGAAATTTCTAGTCCTTGACATTAATGGCCCATTACAACAATCCCTTGACATTACGGCTATTTGCACCAAGAAGTAAAAAAACAAAAAACATTACATTCATTTCAGCACTCATTTCCTTAATGTCAATACAACGTAAGGTATTTCACTCGATGAGATTCACAAAATGACTGAATCTGGACTGAAACTCCATACAAAAATCTTAAAGCATCAAGGTACGAATCAGGTAAATTGAAATTAAAACGTTCACACCAGTGGAATATTACACTCATGTATGAATCATATTTGATAAATTTTAACCACGTGCTACCTCTATTCATCGAATTAGGCAGAAAGGCATAACTTAAAGAGTGGCAACTGCCACTGGTGCTGACAAAAAAAAACTATCAACGTCATCTAGCGTTGGCGGAGAGATTTCCAAGTGCAATCTAGCGTAATGTAATTGGTAAAATTTGGGTAGCAATGAAATGTCTGCTCTCAATTTCTAAAAGAAAATAATCAACAAGCTGGAAAAAATGTCAGGTACCCTTATTCTTTACAAGCCCCTTTACCCACCTTCAATAAAATATCTTTTCCTTAAAATTCCAGCTTGATCGCCATTGGACAAAACAAGGCATACTTACCAAACTACACACAAGAGTCTTCACCTATTGACATGAGACCATATGGCATGAGATATTAACTGCATACAAACTCTATAATGAGCAATAATCGCTTGAATTTAGGCAAAAAGTAAAAAAACACAATTTATACATACATATATATTGTTTATATATATATAAATATATATATATATATATATATATATATATATATATACATATATATATATATATATATATATATATATATATATATATATATATATATATATATATATATATAAGCTTACATTAAAAAGCAATCTTTAAACTTGATTTACCATGAATTTATCCTCTCACATCATTTTATTTATCAGGTTTGTTGGCTGTTTAAAAGCTTTTTTTAAAAAACATTTTTAGCTTTAAAGTTCACATTTTAATGTAAGTTTATATATATATATATATATATATATATATATATATATATATATATATATATATATATATATATATATATATATATATATATATATATATATATATATTGGTGTTGTGCCGAAGACAGCCCATGGGCAAAGGGCTGAAATATTCACTCAATTGAATTCCACTATCTGAAGAAAATTTCCGTTTTGTTTCTAAGTTAAGTTCGTTTGTTACGGAAAGGGAGTGTGGTCTTCTTCGCTATTTACATTTAGCTTATGGGGAGCAGTTGACCTATCATATCTTATATTTTATTAGTTTAGGTAAAAAAATATGCTAATATTATCGATCAACTAAAATTCTTAATATCCTGCAGAATCCAATCACTCCTTCGTAAGTTAAAAATACCTCATTTTTTTCTAATTATTCATAATTAACCTTCCCCCAACTCCCCCAAAGAGAGCGGATCGGTTCTGGTTATGTCGATCACGTATCTAGGACTTGTGCTTATTTTCTCCCCAAGCTTCATCCCGATCCCTCCACTCTAAGCGTTTTCCAATATTTTAGGTTCCCCCAAACTTACCCCAATGTCAACGAACCGGTCAGGATTTAAAATAAGAGCTCTGAGACACGATATCCAATCACTCCATCGTAAGTTAAAAATACCTCATTTCTTCTAATTTTTCGGAATTGACCCTCCCCCAACTCCTCCAAAGAGAGCAAATCTGTTCCGGTTATGTCAATAGGACTTGTGCTTATTTTTCCCAAATTTTCCCACCAAGTTTCATTCCGATCCCTCCACTTTCATAACAAGTGACTGCAAATTAAAAAAAAACTTACTATTCTTATTAAACAGCAATTGTGTTCCAAGAGTCGTTCTTAGGGAATTGGGACAAAAAGTAAAACTTGCGCAAAGAGCAAGGTCTTGAGAAGGGGAAAACCCCTTTAATATAAGTAATAATTTGTGTCCGTTTCAGTTTTGATATTGCTCCTTACTTTCAAATCGAGAATTTTTTTTTAAATTAATTTCAGAAGGAGGCTTTTCCTCCTTAACGCCCCGCTCTTTATAGTAAAATTCGACTCTTTCTCTTAACTCTATTTTTAAAACAGTAAGAAACTTTAGCGTAAAGAGCGCGGTGTTAAGGAGGAAAAGCCCCTTTCATATACGGAGTAACTTCTGTACGTTTTAAGTTTTAATGTTGCTCCTTACTTTCATTTTTTTTTTAAAGTTTTTTTTATTTAATTTCTGGACGTTTCTGAATTAATGCATGTTTTGATCTTGGCTCTCTGCACATAAATAATCAAAAAGAAATTTGCATATTAATTAATTGCGATTAATAGGAAAATTTTGAGAAAAAGGAGTGAGGGAGGAGGCCTAGTTGCCCTCCAATTTTTTGATTTCTTATAAAAGCAACTAGAACTGTTAATTTTTTACAAATGTTTTCATTGGTAAAAAATATACATAACTTACGAATTAACATACGTAACGAACTTCTATATTCGTTGGTTTTTATTGCGTATGTGAGGGGGTTCAAACCTCGTCGATACCTCGCTCTTTACACTAAAGCTTAAATTTTGTCCCAATTCCTTAAGAATGACCTCAGAACTACAAAGGCCGTAGAATAAATAGTTGAAATTACTAAAAATACTTCAGCGTAAAGAGTGAGGTATAACGAGGAGGAAAACCCCTCATATTCGTAATAATTTTTGTTCGTTTTAAGTTTTACTGCTGCTCTTTACTTTCAGTAGAAAAAACTTTCATTGAAATTCTCTTCCCCCATGAGAAGTTTCTCCATGGAAATATCCTCCAACTTACCCCCCCTCCCCTCAACTCTCCCCCTAAACAAAAAAAATCCCCCTGAAAATGTCTGTAGACTTCCCAGTAACCATTACTATATGTAAACACAGGTCAAAGTTTGTAACTTGCAGCCCCTCCCAAAGGGACTGCGGGGGAGTAAGTTGTCCCTAAAAGTACAGTTATTAGGTTTTTCGACTATGGTGAATTAAATGGCTATCTCAGAATTTTGATCCGGTGACTTTTGGGAAAAAATGAGCGTGAGAGGGGGCCTAGGTGCGCTCCAATTTTTTTGGTCACATAAAAAGGGCACTAGAACTTTTAATTTCCGTTAGAATGAGCCCTCTCGTGACATTCTAGGACCACTCAGTTGATACGATCACCCCTTGGAAAAAAAAACAAATAAACACACATCCATGATCTGTCTTCTGGCAGAAAATACGAAATTCCACATTTTTGTAGATAGGAGCTTGAAACTTTTACAATAAAGTTCTCTGATACGGTGAATCTGATGATGCGATTTCCGTTAAGATTGTATGACTTTTAGGGGATGTTTTCCCCTATCTTCTAAAATGAGGCAAATTTTCTCAGGCTCGTAACTTTTGATAGGTTATAACTGATCTTGACGAAACTTATATATTTAAAATCAGTATTAAAATGCGATTCTTTTGATGCAACTATTGGTATCAAAATTCCATTTTTTTTAGAGTTTCGGTTACTATTGAGCCGGGTCGCTCCTTATTACAGTTCGTTACTACGAACTGTTTGATCAAGAATTTTTCTAATTAATTTCACATCGCTTTTAATAATACCGAGAAATCCGGCTTCCCCTTCCATGAAAAATTCCCTCACCCACGGAAAAAGTCCACCATGGAAAGTTGTTTTCATGTAAAAACGCCCTCCCCCCTTTTCAGGAAAATTCCCAAAAGACAATTTCTTTCTAACTGAAAATTCCACCCAGAAAATTTCTTATAGATGATCTAGGGTGAAAAATTTCCTTAGCGCACTTTCACTTGAAAATCACTTTAATTTCTGAATGTTTTTAAAATAAAGCCGGTAATCCCCTTTTCAGTGGAAAAGTTTCCCAGAAAAAAAGCAGCAAACGGGTGTTTTCCAGCAAAGGTTCTTAGGGGGGAGGGGCACAAAAGAAACTTTAAAAAACGCATCAAAACTGTGAAACTGACATCTACTCCCTTACGATTTCTGGGAATAAAATAAAGAAAAACACAAAACCCCAAAATGAGCAGAATTTATTCCGTAGAGGAGGAGGACTGTCCCTTCCTCATACACACCTCCACCTCAAGGTTGCACCTTCGGAATGTGCTCATTGGATCAGATATTGAAATTTCTAGTCCTTTTCGTGGGAGGTAGAATTTTCAGGGGGGATCCGAGGAGGGCTTCTAAGAGGTGTTTTTCGCAGGGGTATTTTATCCAGTGGGTGGGTATTTTCCAGGGAGGTTAACGCCGGCCACCGAAAAAGAACAAGCTAAGATAAAAAAAAAGAACGCTAATTTTGTAACAAGAAATACTTGTCAAACATAAAAAGCAGATAAAAAGGCTGTGATATCATGTGAAAATAAAAAGCAGATAAAAAGCAGAAAAGAACAGAAACATATAACAATAAGAAAAAAGGGATTGCGAATAATCAAGTGAGGAGGAGAAGGTGAAAATCAGAACTGTTCGTTATTAAAACTAAAAGTAATTAAAATATAACCTGTATTAGGCTGGACTCTTATTACCTGGATTTGGTTGGAGTAGCTTAAATACATTTGATTTTCTTTTGTTGAGCAGGAGGGGGGGGGGGTCAATTATATTTGGTTTTACTTTTTAAAAATGTTGCTTTTAGTTTTCATATCTCTTCTTGCATTATTCTTGTTGTTCCATTCTTCTGGTTTCGTATTGCTTTTGTTTTTATTCTTTTGTTGTATTAATATAAATGAATAAATAGATCATAAAACAAGCACAGCTTAAATTGAATTTGCAAATCAAGCTTAAAACGAACAAAAATATTTTACTATTGTAGCATAAAGGAAACCCAAACCGAACAGAAACTAAATAAACAATCATAGCCAACATATATACACCATGTATTAACATAAATGTATAAATAAACCTTATCATATTACAAATACTCTCTGTTCCAGTTATTACAGCACTGAAATGAAAATACAAATTACATCATTCAAATTTTACTTATTGTGTTTTATTTATTATAAAAAAAATTTAAATATGAGATTAAATATGATATAATATATTAAATAATATTAATATAATAAAGACTTTTCTATTTCATTTATTCAGTTATAATTAAACCTTTAGCCTCCTTATAGCATATTAAACACTAAATGCATATTAAATGCGTTCAATACAATAGAGGCAATTAGATTAGATGTTTCTCCTTGCACTATAAAAAGATTGTATTCAGATGCCTATGCAACACTATGCCACTAGCCCACTGCGCGTGTGGAAGGTTCTATGGAATCAATGAAATCGATGAAATCAGGTTCCAATCAAGGTTTTTAACCTGTTGGTAAAATAGGTGCTGACTTTAACTGAACTAGATTATTATGACTACAAAATTGCAGCAGACTATAATCGTTGTTATGCTTTTTTCTTTCTAACGCCAAATTTACCATGATTTTATCCACGGTTTTCGACACTTGGTGATGCTCTTCGATCAACAAGAGTTGAAGTCGAGCACAAGCAATCTCAGGCCTATTACTTCCAGCTTATTATGTACTCATGCCAGCAAACATTTTACAACAATAAGGGGGCAGATAATGAGTAGATACCATTTCTGAAATTTTTATGTACATTATTTTGCTTTTACACTTTTAAAAAGGTAGTTTAACTTTACCGACAGCATCCTTTATTTCAGCACTTGTAATAAATTACTTCAAAAACCTATAAATACAAGCTTTGATTGAAGCCAAATTCTATTTGTGGAATATATATTTAACTTGTTTTGATCTTGGACTTTCATACTACAACAAAGCCGCAGTAATTAACAATTTAACAAACTGATTTTACACCGTTTACAATTATATAGGCTACATACTGCATTTTGTGTATGGATGTTCATATTCTAATTTTGCCCTGAAGTTTGGAGTAAGTGACATAAAAACTTACAATATCAACTCTGGAGAAATTCAAACACCCGACGTTTTTCAGTGACTGCTTAAAACGAAAACGGACGTGGTATACAGCTCATTATCTACTCATGCCTGCAGATATTTTACAACAATAAGGAAAGAATCCATAATAGGCGAACTGACAAGGAAGAGATTGTTCGACCCCAAAAAGCCCACGAAAACACACAAACCCAAGAAAAATTATCAAATTTTCGACACTTGGTGATGCTCTTCGATTTGACGTGAAGCAAAAGTAAGCTCAGGCCTATTACCTCCAGCTCATTATCTACTCATACCTGCAGATATTTTACAACAATAAGGTGGCAATCCATAACAGGCGAACTGACAAGGAAGAGAATGTTCGACCCCAAAAAGCCCACAAAAACAAACAAACCCCAAGAAAAATTATCAAATTTTCGACACTTGGTGATGCTCTTCGATTTGACGAGAAGCAAAAGTGATCTCAGGCCTATTACCTCCAGCTCATTATCTACTCATGCCTGCAGATATTTTACAACAATAAGGAGGCAATCCATAATAGGCAAACTGATAAGGAAGAGATTGTTCAACCCCAAAAAGCCCACGAAAACACACAAACCCATGAAAAATTATCAAATTTTCGACACTTGGTGATGCTCTTGATTTGACGTAAAGCAAAAGTAAGCTCAGGCCTATTACCTCCAGCTCATTATCTACTCATACCTGCAGATATTTTACAACAATAAGGAGGCAATCCATAATAGGCGAACTGACAAGGAAGAGATCGTTCAACCCCAAAAAGCCCACGAAAACACACAAACCCATGAAAAATTATCAAATTTTCGACACTTGGTGATGCTCTTCGATTTGACGTTAAGCAAAAGTGATCTCAGGCCTATAACCTCCAGCTCATTATCTACTCATGCCTGCAGATATTTTACAACAATAAGGAGGCAATCCATAATAGGCAAACTGATAAGGCAGAGATTGTTCAACCCCAAAAAGCCCACGAAAACACACAAACCCAAGAAAAATTATCAAATTTTCGACACTTGGTGATGCTCTTAAATTTGACGTGAAGCAAAAGTAAGCTCAGGCCTATTACCTCCAGCTCATTATCTACTCATGCCTGCAGATATTTTACAACAATAAGGAGGCAATCCATAATAGGCGAACTGACAAGGAAGAGATCGTTCAACCCCAAAAAGCCCACGAAAACACACAAACCCAAGAAAAATTATCAAATTTTCGACACTTGGTGATGCTCTTCGATTTGACGTGAAGCAAAAGTAATATCAGGCCTATTACCTCCAGATCATTATCTACTCATGCCTGCAGATATTTTACAACAATAAGGAGGCAATCCATAACAGGCGAACTGACAAGGAAGAGATCGTTCGACCCCAAAAAGCCCACAAAAACAAACAAACCCCAAGAAAAATTATCAAATTTTCGACACTTGGTGATGCTCTTCGATTTGACGTGAAGCAAAAGTGATCTCAGGCCTATTACCTCCAGCTCATTATCTACTCATGCCTGCAGATATTTTACAACAATAAGGAGGCAATCCATAATAGACAAACTGATAAGGAAGAGATTGTTCAACCCCAAAAAGCCCACGAAAACACACAAACCCATGAAAAACTATCAAATTTTGGCCACTTGGTGATGCTCTTCGATTTGACGTGAAGCAAAAGTAATATCAGGCCTATTACCTCCAGCTCATTATCTACTCATGCCTGCAGATATTTTACAACAATAAGGAGGCAATCCATAATAGGCGAACTGACAAGGAAGAGATTGTTCAACCCCAAAAAGCCCACGAAAACACACAAACCCCAAGAAAAAATATCAAATTTTTGACACTTGGTGATGCTCTTCAATTTGACGTGAAGCAAAAGTAATCTCAGGCCTATTACCTCCAGCTCATTATCTACTCATGCCTGCAGACATTTAACAACAATAAGGAGGCAATCCATAACAGGCTAACTGATAAGGAAGAGATTGTTCGACCCCAAAAAGCCAACAAAACCACAAAAACCCAAGAAAAATTATCAAATTTTCGACACTTGGTGATGCTCTTCGATTTGACGTGAAGCAAAAGTAATCTCAGGCCTATTACCTCCAGCTCATTATCTACTCATGCCTGCAGATATTTTAAAACAATAAGGAGGCAATCCATAATAGGCAAACTGATAAGGAAGAGATTGTTCAACCCCAAAAAGCCCACGAAAACACACAAACCCAAGAAAAACTATGAAATTTTGGCCACTTGGTGATGCTCTTCGATTTGACGTGAAGCAAAAGTAATATCAGGCCTATTACCTCCAGATCATTATCTACTCATGCCTGCAGATATTTTACAACAATAAGGAGGCAATCCATAACAGGCGAACTGACAAGGAAGAGATCGTTCGACCCCAAAAAGCCCACAAAAACAAACAAACCCCAAGAAAAATTATCAAATTTTCGACACTTGGTGATGCTCTTCGATTTGACGTGAAGCAAAAGTGATCTCAGGCCTATAACCTCCAGCTCATTATCTACTCATGCCTGCAGATATTTTACAACAATAAGGAGGCAATCCATAATAGGCAAACTGATAAGGAAGAGATTGTTCAACCCCAAAAAGCCCACGAAAACACACAAACCCATGAAAAACTATCAAATTTTGGCCACTTAGTGATGCTCTTCGATTTGACATGAAGCAAAAGTAATATCAGGCCTATTACCTCCAGCTCATTATCTACTCATGCCTGCAGATATTTTACAACAATAAGGAGGCAATCCATAACAGGCGAACTGACAAGGAAGAGATTGTTCGACCCCAAAAAGCCCACGAAAACACACAAACCCAAAAAAAAATTATTAAATTTTCGACACTTGGTGATGCTCTTCGATTTGACGTGAAGCAAAAGTAATCTCAGGCCTATTACCTCCAGCTCATTATCTACTCATGCCTGCAGACATTTAACAACAATAAGGAGGCAATCCATAACAGGCTAACTGATAAGGAAGAGATTGTTCGACCCCAAAAAGCCAACAAAACCACAAAAACCCAAGAAAAATTATCAAATTTTCGACACTTGGTGATGCTCTTCGATTTGACGTGAAGCAAAAGTAATCTCAGGCCTATTACCTTCAGCTCATTATCTACTCATGCCTGCAGATATTTTAAAACAATAAGGAGGCAATCCATAATAGGCAAACTGATAAGGAAGAGATTGTTCAACCCCAAAAAGCCCACGAAAACACACAAACCCAAGAAAAACTATGAAATTTTGGCCATTTGGTGATGCTCTTCGATTTGACGTGAAGCAAAAGTAATATCAGGCCTATTACCTCCAGATCATTATCTACTCATGCCTGTAGATATTTTACAACAATAAGGAGGCAATCCATAACAGGTGAACGGACAAGGAAGAGATTGTTCAGCCCAGAAGAGCCCACAAAAACATACAAACCCCAGGAAAATTGTTCTTTAATCAGAATTTTACCGCAATTTTTTCCACGGTATTCGACACTTGGCGATGCTCTTTGATCAACAAATGTTGAGGTTAAGCACAAGTAATCTCGGGCCTATTAACTTCAGCTCATGATGTATTCATGCCAGCAAATATTTTACAACAATAGGGGGACAATACATAATAGGCAAACTGACACGTAAGAGATTGTTCAGTACCAAAAAGTCCACGAAAACATACAAGCCCCAGAAAATTATCTTTTAGCCAAAATTTTACCGCAGTTTTATCCACGGTATTCGACACTTGGCGATGCTCTTTGATCAACAAATGTTGAGGTTAAGCACAATTAATCTCGGGCCTATTAACTTCAGCTCATGATGTATTCATGCCAGCAAATATTTTACAACAATAGGGGGACAATACATAATAGGCAAACTGACACGTAAGAGATTGTTCAGTACCAAAAAGTCCACGAAAACATACAAGCCCCAGAAAATTATCTTTTAGCCAAAATTTTACCGCAGTTTTATCCAAGGTTTTCAACACTTGATAATGCTTTGTGATCAGCAAGAGTTGACATCGAGCACAAGTAATCTCAGCCTTTTGCCTCCAGCTTATACTAACCCCACGAAAATTATCCTTTAATTAAATTTTACCGCCGTTCTATCCACAGTTTTCGACACTTGGTAATGCTCTTCAGTCAACACGAGTTGACGTTGAGCACGAGTAATCTCAGGCCTATTACCTCCACCTCATTATGTACTCATGGCAGGAAATATTTTACAACAATAAGGCGGCAATCTATAATAGGCAAATTGACAAGGAAGAGATTGTTCAGCCCCAGAAAGCCCACAAAAACATACAAACCCCAGGAAAGTTATCCTTTAATAAAAATTTTACCGCAGTTTTATCCATGGTTCTCGACACTTGGTAATGCTCTTGAATCAACAAGAGATAGCGTTGATCACAAGTAATCTCAGGCCTATTACCTCCAGCTCATTATTTACTCATGCCAGCAAATATTTTACAACAATAAAAAGGCAATCCATAATAGGCAAACTGACAAGAAAGGGATTGTTCAGCCCTAAAAAGCCCACAAAAACATACAAAGCCCAGGAGAATTATCATTGAATCAAAATTTTACAGGTATTCTATCGACGGTTTTCGACACTTGGCGATGCTGTTTGATCAACAAGAGTTGAAGTCGAGCACAAGTAATCTCAGGCCTATTACCTCCAGCTTATTATGTACTCATAGCAGCAAATATTTTACAACAATAAGGAGGTAGCCAATACTACAATTCATTTTTCTTGTGCAGTCTTTAACTTGTATTAAACGACAATGGATGTCATCCGAGGCCTTTAACGGTAAGATATTCATGAAATAAGAACTATAAACAAGACAACGCATATGAAAAATGGGACAGGAACAAGTCTCCACCAAGAAAATAATGTCCCTCCACAAAGGAAAACTAGAAAATGCTTTTCAACTAAAAGTCTGTTTTTTCAAACACAATCGCTAATTATTCCAGGTATAATTACTTACTTTAATTAAAAGAAACCCAATCAACCACATTTTTAGAAATGCTAATATATTTTTCCGCGGCACTAAAGAAAAGTATTCAACACGCAACGCCATATTTTAGCGGGGTCTGGTCTTTATAATTGGATTTGACAATGAACGCAATAGGCTTCTTGCTGCTGTTTTAAGGAGATAATAACCATAAAAGGTAAATCACGAACAGAAAAGAACATAAGAGGTCCTAGATACGTCGAATAGTTTTAGCATCAAAAGTTTTGTCTTTCTGCTAGCGAGAAAACAAAATGTAGTCCAATTTAGAAAAGACTCGAAACATTTTGATACTTTATCCAAACTCCATCTTAATCTATGGCAAAATTTTTGCTTTCAACGCCCTCCAACAATAAATAATCATCCTAACCACCAGAAAATATGACACGCTTAATTCGTAAGCAAGTACGATAATTGTAATCCTGACAAATACCAAAAGAAGAATAAAGGGAACTTACCAAACGAGCAGAGGTTTGAAAGGGTCAAAATCCTAAAGATTAAAATCACAAGTAGCCATACTATTCAAAAACAAGAGCTAAGAGCTCATCCGGGGCTTGTGACGAGGTCGGAAGAGCCAAGAGCTCATATGGTATGAACTCAAGCACAATTCTAAGAATCAATAGATTGCTTAAAAGAAAAATCAGAAGCCTAATGCCGGTCAGGATTTAAAATAAGAGCTCTGAGTCACGAGGTCCTTCTAAATATCAAAATTCATTAAGACCCGATCACCCACTCGTAAGTTATGTCCTCTCCCTTCAGCCCCCCAGATGGTCGAATCGGGGAAAACGACTTTATCAAGTCAATTTGTGCAGCTCCCTGACACGCTTACCAATTTTCATCGTCCTAGCACGTCAAGAAGCACCAAACTCGCCAAAGCACTGAACCCCACCACCTAACTCCACCAAAGAGAGCGGATCCAGTCCGGTTACGTCAATCACGTATCTACGACATTTATAAGCGTCTTCCAAGATTTCCAGTTTCCTCCTCCAACTCCTCCCCGTGTCAAAAGATCTTGTCGGAATTTGAAATAAGAGCTCTGAGACATGAGTGCCTTCTAAATATCAAATTTCATTAAGATCTGGTCACCCATTCTCAAGTTAAAAATACCTAAATTTTACTAATTTTCCCAAATTAACAGTCCCCAACTCCCTCAAAGAGAACGAATCCGTTCTAATTATGTCAATCTCGTATCTATAACTTGTGTTTATTCTTCCCGTCAAGTTTCATCCCGATTTCTCCACTCTAAGGGTTTTCCAAGATATCCGGTTCCCAAGATTTCTATTTTCCCCCTTCAACCCTCTATGTCCCCGGATCCGATTCGAATTGAGAATGGAGCATCTGAAACATAACATTCTTCTATATATTAAGTTTCATTAAGATCCGATCACCCATTCGTAAGATACCTCGATTTCCACGTTTTCCAAGAAATCAGGTTTCCCCCTCCAACTCCCTTCAATGTCGCCGAGATTCAAAATGAGAATTCTAAAGCACAAGATCCTTCTAGATATAAAATTTCATTAAGATCTGATCATCCGTTCGTAAGTTACAAATACATCATTTTTTCTGTGTTTTTTTTTCGAATTACTCCCCCCCCCCCCAACTCCACCAAAGAGAGCGGATCTGGTCAGGCTGTGTCAGTCACATATCTTGGACTTGTGCTTATTCTTTCCACCAAGTTTCATCATGATCTCTCCGCTTTAATCGTTTTTCAAGATTTCCCCCCCCCCTCCCAATGACACTGGATCCGGTCGGGATTTAAAATAAGAGACCTGAGTTTCGAGATCCTTATAAATATAAAATTTCATTAAGATGCGATCACTCTTTCGTAAGTAAAAAATACCTCATTTTTTCTAATTTTTTAGAATTAATTTCCCTTCCCTCAGCTCCCCAAAAGACCCACCAAGGTTTTATCCCGACCCCTCCACTCTAAGCGTTTTCCAAGATTTTAGGTTCCGCCCTCCCCCAGCTTCCCCTTCACCAGGTCTGGTCGGTATTTAAAATAAGAGCTCTGAGACACGATATCCTTCTGAACATCAAATTTCATTAAGATACGATCACTCCTTGGTAAGTTAAAAAATACCTATTTTTTTAATTTTTCAGAATTAACCCTCCTCCCCCAGCCTCCCCAAAGAGAGCGGATCCGTTCTGGTTATTTCAATCACGTATCTAAGACTTATGATTATTTTTACCATCAAGTTTCATCCCGATCCCTCAACTATAAGCGTTTTCCAAGATTTTAGGTTCCCCCCTCAATTCCTCCCCATGTCACCGTATCCAGTCGGGATTCAAAATAAGTGCTCTAAGACACGATATTCTTCCAAACTTCAAATTTTATTAAGATCCGATCACTCCTTCGTAAGTTAAAAATACCTCATTTCTTCTGTTTTTTCAGAATTACCCCCCCCCCCCCCAACGCCCCCAAAGAGAGCGGATCTGTTTCGGTTATGTTAATCACGTGTCTAGGACTTGTGCTTATTTTTCACACCAATTTTAATCCCGATCCCTCAACTCTAAGCGTTTTCCGAGATTTTAGGTTCCCCCCTCAATTCCCCCAATGAGACCATATCCAGTCGGGATTTAAAATTAGAGATCAAGATACGATATTCTTCCAAACTTCAAATTTCATTAAGATCCGATCACTCCTTCGTAAGCTAAAAATACCTCATTTTTCTATTTTTCAGAATTAACCCCCCCCCCCTAACTCCCCCAAACAGAGCAGCTCCGTTCCGGTTATATCAATCACGTATCTAGGACTCCTGCTTATTTTTCCCACTAAGTTTCATCCCGATCCCTCCATTTTAAGCGTTTTCCAAGATTTTGGGTCCCCCCAACTCCCCCCAATGTCACCTGATCTGGTCGGGATTCAAAATAAGAGCTCTGAGACACAATATCCTTCCAAACATCAAATTTCACTAAGATCCCATCACTTGTTCGTAAATTATAAATACTACATTTTTTCTATTTTTTCCGAATTAACCGGCCCCCCACTCCCCCCCCCAGATGGTCAAATCAGGAAAACAACTATTTCTAATTTAATCTGGTCCGGTCCCTGATACGCCTGCCAAATTTCACCGTCCTAGCTTACCTGGAAGTTCCTATAGTAGCAAAACCGGGACAGACAGACCGACAGAATTTGAGATCGCTATATGTCACTTGGTTAGTACCAAGTGCCATAAAAAGGGAAATACAACTTACAGTGTAATACATTGTAATACAATCAGTATCGTAAACAACCCATAATGGGAACAACCGTTAAAAAAAAGGTATACTTTTATTACGGTAATGGTACGCTTCTTCCTAAATTAACCTATCGAAATTAAAATCTTCTAATGATAAAAATCTTACAAGACAAAAGCCAATTGCACTTGAAAAGTTAAAGTGGAAGTATTGTGTAAGCTTGAAGCATATATATACTTTTTACGAGCAAAAAACTACCAGATTAAAGATTTATCAAAGATACCGCCTTTTTCATAAGGCAGGGCTTCAACAGGCTTGGTAATTATACGTAAGAAACTCTGGCAAATAAATTTTGTTTTTGTGCTAACTTACAAAAACTTATACGCCATAATTTAACCTTTTTTTTTCTTGTCAATAATATAAAACAGATTTACACATAATACAATTCGCCGAGTAAGAATGTTTCGAAATAATCATTGACCGATGTATTTCTAATTAAAATAGATGCGTTTTTCTTTTAGAAGAGAACCCTAAAAAAGATGCATTCCTTTCTTTTATTCCTTCAAATTGTCCTGTATTATTTTCACAGCCTTATTTGGTTGTTTATTAGTTACACCATTATTTGGTTGTTTATACTTAAGGTGCTGCGCTGTGCGCTGCATAGGATAATACTTAATGTGCTGCATTCTGCGCTGCAGGGGGGGAATACTTAATGCGCTGCATTCTGCGCTGTATAAGAAAATACTTTATTGGGATTAGAAAAAAAAAAGATAATTTGGTATAGAAGAAGGATGAAGAAACCGTCGCAAGATCTCGTCAAACTTATATACAAATAATCGTTTGAGCCCATAATTATTACAAAAAAGAAAAAAAGAAGATGTATTTAAATGAACATTGCATAACACAAACCAAAAGTCATTCACATGAAGCTTTCCAGGAATATTAGGAGGAGTATTAAAATAAATTTGTACCCAAGCCCTAGGTTCTTGGAAAAACTGAATTAATTTTACCTAAAATTCAGTTGGAATAAAACATTGACAGCCCAACACTAGAGTGTTTTTCTGACTTATCTAATTTTTCGCTGTTTTCGCTGTAAAAAAAATACAATCAACCGATGTCCCATCAGTTTGATAAGTTAAAGTAAAAAAATAATGTATAAGTTAAATAAAAAATTAATTAATTAAATAAAAAATAATGATTAGTTAAGTAAAAAAATACAATCAACCGATGTCCCATCAGTTTGATAAGTTAAAGTAAAAAAATAATGTATAAGTTAAATAAAAAATTAATTAATTAAATAAAAAATAATGATTAGTTAAGTAAAAAAATACAATCAACCGATGTCCCATCAGTTTGATAAGTTAAAGTAAAAAAATAATGTATAAGTTAAATAAAAAATTAATTAATTAAATAAAAAATAATGATTAGTTAAGTAAAAAAATACAATCAACCGATGTCCCATCAGTTTGATAAGTTAAAGTAAAAAAATAATGTATAAGTTAAATAAAAAATTAATTAATTAAATAAAAAATAATGATTAGTTAAGTAAAAAAATACAATCAACCGATGTCCCATCAGTTTGATAAGTTGAAAACGTATAAGCTGTTGGAAATTTATCTAAATTATAAAAACTTTGGAAGGGGAATGCATGCATCAATGTACCGGATGAAAGAATTGCTTTTTCAATGCAATTCCCTTTTTCTATTGCTTTAGAGTATTGACAAAAAATCAGAAATATACATATAATTCTTTGGAAGGCAAGTCTTCCCAAATTTCTTTAAACTCAATGGTAGTTAATCTCCGTTGTTCTAAATGTTCATACTCAAACCTTCTTTGATTTATAGAAAAGTTGGCTTCAATAAGTCGAACTTGAGTCACCATAGAATGTAACTGGAAAGTTATACAATTTTGAAAGCGACGTGACATATTTCTAAATTTAGCCATTTGTCTGGTTAGCCATTTTAAATCCTCCCCGTTACACTTATTGTATAAATAAGGCTTTGTCACAAGTATTAAGCTTGCACATTATACGCGTAATCGTAATGTCAAAAACGGACTTTCTTGGTTTTCTTACAACATTGGACACTCTGTTCCACTTTCTGACTTCCCCCTGACTTTCCGATTCCCGTCGGGCTAATTTTATTAGATCCCCACTTTCTGATTCCCCAAATCCCCACTTTCTGATTCCTGTCGGGCTAATTTTATTAAATCCCCGCTTTCTGACTCCCGTCGGGCTAATTTTATTAGATTTGTACCTCTTAGAATTTTGAAGTCTTAGTACCAACTTGTCATGAGACATTCCAATGCTATTGTGATTTTCGGCTATATTAGAATAATATAGAGAATATTTGCATACTTAATTTTAGAATTTTTTTTTTAAGAAACTCTAGATCCCAAACTTCACATATTAAAATTAAGTTCAATGGAATTACTAATTAAGACCGAAATCATATTTATAGAGCTTGTGGTTAGATTTGTAGTGGCTAGTCATGTCTGCCTTTTCATTGCAGTTTGACAAAACGTTTTCCTTTAAACCAAAGAAACAACTTGTCTAAGAATTATCACTTAAAACAATTGTACTTATAGAAATGCCATTCTAAAATTAGGTCAAAACTAGTAGCATATACTTGAATAACAAAAAACAAAAATAAAACCTATTACGATAATAAAATTGCGCAATACTGCCAGTACAATATTTCCTATTTGCAGTATTACTGGACTAATAAGTAATGTGGCTATAAAGAGGTCATCCTATCTCAGTAGCCAAAATAAAAATTCCGGGAAATTTTTTTTTCTCTTTCCTCATTATGATAGGAAACAGTATTTTTTATTGTCAACAAGTACTGTGGTCATAGTAGTACCACACTTCCCTTCCTTATATTTAAATTCATTTGAATCCGTTTTGTAAACGATCAATGACGACATTTAATCTTCCGCCTTAAGCTTTTTTTTCAACAGGTAGTTTAGTTCCAACACACCCTGAATTCACCCCCCACTAAATTCAACAAAGAATTATTGATAATGCCTTAAAACTTTATTTTTTATCAAATGCATATCAAAGAATCAATGTTTATACTGACAAAAACATTTTCACCAAAATCATAAACCCTGAAATAAATAAAATAAAAATCTTATTTAAATTAATCACTGAACTGACATTTTTCAGGAAGAAAATGAAGATCATAACGCTCTTGATGAGCATGCGCATACATGTTAATACACAAGACATTGTAAAACATGGAATAATATTCAAACATGAGAATTTACTTTGAACCAGTAACAACACAAGGAAAATATTAATGAAACTAGACCCTAAACCATTTGAAACGTTATTCCAAGGTTAAGTTCAAGGTTCAGTCGGGTTTAATTAAAAAAAGGAAATAACTAAACTAAAAGTACACTGCTCTGTGACAAAACTCACGTTGTGACCCATAAACTCACGTTGAGACCCATTCCAACAAGTAATAAGACTGGAGAAAAATACTAATGACCTAAGGGAATCAATTTTTCAATTCCTAAGATCGGACAAGGGACTACAATCAAGCAAAAGTACCCATAAGGAGAAAAAAGATACGCCATCCCTTGGTTACCCCAAACTCAAAACGAAGAAAATAATAGATGATTTCAACGTAAAAATGGCTGAAATTGATAAAGCCATAAGAATTGGAAAAGCCATAGAAAAGAGAAGGAAAGGATCGACAAATGAAACAAAACCCAGATATTAGTAATATAGAGACCCCAAATATAAATAAACCAATTAAGGCCCAATTTAGACAAAGGAAATTTTATGCTGGACAACACCAATTATTAAACGAATTACCCATGGTATGGAATTTCTTCAAAGAATTATGGAATAGACCAAAATCAACTAATACAGCTGAAAAGAAACCAATAAAAACAGATAGGTAGAGTAGCTCCACAGGAGGCGTAGACCAAGTAGGACCTTGTCCCAGGGGAGACCATAATAGAAACTGGGAAACCCTCTCCTGGGGGTCATAAATACAGGTGGAGGAGGAAGAAGGCCCCTCAAATGTACACTCAACAGGGCCCAATGCTGTGGACACACGTCAGATGAGTTACAAACCTTCTCTCAGTAATGGGTTAAATTGCATGGTGACGCAGAACACCATCATGGGAGGATCTTCTACATGAGGAACACTGCAGCAGGGCGTAAGATCCAGATATATGGACAACAGCCTCTGTAAAGGGCTGCCTAGACCCTTTCGGGGTACCTGCAAGACTGGGAAAGTTGCGGTTAATTTTTCCCACTTGAGGAGTGCCGCCCCTTGAGGAAATTATAGCCTAGTAAACAACACAGCACTCGTCCGGGATTTGATTATTGGATATTTTTCTGGGCTTGGTTTGTTTTGATGGGCGTTTTAGGGCTGAAAGACCTCTTCCTAGCTGATTTATCTACTATGGGTTGCCTCCCCATAGTAGCATAATATTTGTAGGCATGAATATATAACGAGTCTGAGGTAATAGGCTTGTGACTGTCTGTGCAGGATCTCGACTATTGTTCATAGAAGAGCATCGCCAAGTGCTGAAAACCATGTTGTAACCAAGACGGGCCCAAGATTACAAAAAGCCTCCAATTTACTGGAGGTCCCAAGGACTTCTTGCTGTTCTAAGCCGATATTTCCTATGTTCTTGAATAATGTCTCATTTATAGAATATATGAGCATCTGGAATGACATAAACTTTTACATCTAAACCAATTCGGTTTCAGGAAGGGTAGAACAACAAAAATGGCGATTATGTATATTATTTTGGTAATTACTGAAGTACTTGATAAGAAACTTAGGGTAGCTGGTGTGTTCTTGGATTTGGTTAAGGTATTTGACACTGTTCACCATCATATATTATCAAGAAAATGTGACTTTTACAGACTAAGGGGTGCAACGTGAAGTTTGCTTCATAATTATCTTCAGAATACACAGCAGTATATTCATATACATAGGATTTTGTCTATTAAAAATTGTGTTAATTGTGGGGTTCCCCAAAGTTCTGTATTGGGTCCTACTCTATTTTTAATTTTTATTAATGATCTGCCTGATTTTGTTAATGCCCTACCCAGAATTACAGATTTTGTTGATAGTGGTCCTAGTAAAACACAGGTCACTGCACCCTTACTTGCAGATGACCCACAACACTAATCTGTGTTGCCCCTACAGAACAACCGTGTCAACATTAAATGCAGCAATGACCAAGATATGCATATGGCTAAAAATCAATTACCTTGACCTGAATACAGGTAAGTCAAATTTTGTTATTTTTTTCTAAATCTCCAAATTTTTATCCTTGGATCACTGAATTGATATCAGAGCAGGGAATTATCAAAAATACATGGTTCACCAAGTACCTTGAAATTAATGTTGATGAAACCCTATCATTTAAGGACAATGTGAAGTTGATTTCTAAAATATTTTTGCATAACCTAGGTATGATGCATAAATTAAAACATATTTTGCCCCCCAAATATTTAATGGTTGTTATATTTTTCCCTTGTTCGTCCTTATATTTTGTAGTATTGTTCCTCAATATGGCTTGGTACTTTCCCCTTGTTACTTTGTCTAATCCATGTGACCCAGGATAATGCTATCTGAGTTTTTGGGGTGTGGGGAACTGGGAGTCCTTGAGGTCAGTCTACAGTGAAATAAATATAATGCCTACAGCTGGATTGGAACAAACTTAGTAAGGATATTAAGGATAATGGTAATTTCAACCACTTTAAATCTGATTTACATGTGGAGTTGCTTGGTAGGTATCCTTTTGAAACAGATTAACTATATTTTCAGTGGTTTATTTCTGTGTATTTTTTAATGTGTTCTTTTTGGGTTTTGTTTTGTTGTTTATTGTTGTTTATTTTTATGTTGGTTTTGGTAAATGGTCTCATGCCCCTATACTCTTTTTTTATGTTTTTTTTTATTTTAAAAAAAGTTTACATATACTTTTTTTTATTTTATAAATAAAATAAAAAAATTATTATACTCTTTTTTATTTTCATATACTTCCTATACTTTTATTTTCATATACTTTTTTTTATTATTCCTATACTCTTTTTTTTATTTTATGACATCCTTGCAAGCTCTGCTTTTGTTGTGCTATTATATAAAAATGATTTTCAGTAAAATTGTTCTACTATTAATACCAGGATGGGCCTAATACTTGAATTCTACAAGTTTGGTTATGAATAAGATAGGAGCCAAACAAAAAATTTGACAAATTTAATGACAAATGAGGACAAGTAAATCAAATTGGTTCTTTTAAACTGCCTAAAACAATAAATTGTTGAATGTTAAATGAATTGCAATAGTAGTCCAATAGATTGTAATGAACATGTCAAATTGCCCAATATGGAATTCAGCTGAACTAGTGCAATAGGACTAGAAAATTCACCAAATTTGTTCTATAGTAGCAAAAATGAACCAAATGAACACCTCATATCACCAAATTTACAAATAGGTGGAACTAGTGCAATAGAACTACCAAATCCACTGAAATCAGTGATATATGGAAGCCAAATGAACTTGTCAAATTACCAAATTGCAAATGAATAGAACTACTATGATACAATTACCAGATTCACCTAATTTCATAACAAATGGGAAGCAAATGAACATGTTAAATCACCAAATTTTCAATTAGGTAGAACTAGTGTGATAAAACTACCAAATCCAAATAAATTGGGAGATAATGGGAATCAGATACATATATTAAATCATGTTATACAGAAATAGACAGAAAAGAAATATTAGATGCTCATTTTTGCAAAAAATTTTGCCTCTGGCAAACATTTTACCAAATACAAAATTAATGGAGGGATCTACACCCCTCCCTAATCCTCCTGCTTGTGTACCATACACCATAATTGCCAAAATTCTAGTTTAGCTGCTTTTCACTATCTTGGAAAGAGGTTGGGTAAGGAAAATAAAACTTTCAGTAATGAATCCAGGGTGAAAAAAAATGCTCAGGGAAGGTATTGCCAAACTTCCATGTTAACCTCTTCTGATTTCTGGGTGTTAGAAAATATATATATGATATATAAGTATAGTATATATATACACATCTTTAAATTAGCCAACCAGTTTTATAGGCCTAGGAGCCCAGCTGGACATAGAGAAACATGTTAGGAAAACTATTCTTACTCTATAATATGCAGAATAATCATATCTAACACATTTTGAAGAGGGAGAACCTATATCTTCACCTCATTTCTTTGGTTTTGCAGTTGGCATATTTCTAAGAAATTCATGAATTTTTTAGAACATATACATTTACAGGGTACATACCCCTATCCCCCTAATGTGCAAATATATACCCAGAATTGCATCCTGAATCTAAATATAAAATTCATTTGCATCACAAATAAATTTACCCCCTTATTAGTCATATGGTGGATGTCCATATTTGCAGACCTTTGAAACCTCATAAATTAGGATTGAGTAAAGTTCTGAAGCTGAAAGTTTTCTTGTGCTTCATTTAAGTAGAAGATCCATTTTGCAAGGTTTCACTTTCATAAAAAAAAGATTTGTGAACATCATCCATGGTCAGTACCCCCTAAAGGGAGAGAGAGCAGAAATAGGTACTTCAAAATACATTCCCAGGACATATTTTAGTTTTTAGACCCATCCCTGAAAATTTCATTTCCATAACCTAGTCCTTTTCAAAGATAACAAAAAGTAGCTAAACTAGAATTTTACTCCATCATTTCCTATTTAAAAAAAAAAAATCAGAAACAAAACATCAAAATATGGTACCTTTGGGTAAAACTGGTGTGATTTGAGTGGAATAGGCCTTTTTCTGATTTTAAATTATTTGTATTTCTGATGTCCTCTTTTTTCTTTTTTGGCTGCTTACAGGGTACTGAAAAAATCTAAATTATAATCTTTAAATCTAAATAGTTTATAACCAACTTTTAAACTTTACATTGTAGCCTAGGCATAGTCTAAAAACTATAGACAAGGTAATAAGTTACCTTTAGGAGCCCTATTAAGGGTTCAAAATGGAATTGGTCCCAGATGAAATTATTGAATTTGAGAAAAGCATACAAATCAAATGATGTATTTAGTTTTTTCCTAGCTAGGCTAAATTATATCAATATGTATAGATCTACCAATCAAACTACATTTTTTTTAAACTAGAGCCAACAAAAAACTGACTGAAAACCAGATTAAGATATGAAACTTTTTGTGAAAACTTAAATAAGCATAGACCTGTCATGCATTAAGTTTTTTAAGCCTGAGAAAGCAAAAAGAGTTAGTAGCTTGGCAATACCTTCCTGGAGTATATTTTACACTCCAGATTCATTCCCAAAGGCTTAACTCACATTGAAAAAACTCAACAACTTCCCAAGACAGCAAGAAGCCCTTAAAAATAAATTTACCAGAGATATGTCACATTAAGCTAGGCCCATTTTAATAAATGCTGATGAAAGCAGGGTCTCTCAAATAATTTGATCTGCAACTTTTCTTTGTTTGTGCAATGCAGTTCTATGGTAAAATTCTAGTTAATTGACTTCTTGGTATCTTGGAAATGGTTTAGGTTAGAAAAATGAAACTTTCAGGGATGGGTCTATATGCTATAGTTTGTCCCAGGAAGGTATTTTGAAGCATCTACCTCCACTCCTTCTCCCTCTAGATGGCCGTGAAATTTGCCTACATGACAGGTCTATACCTATTGACATTTTGACAAAACAACATTTTACCTTAATTTTCAGTTAATAGTTGCTTTTTCTCTGCCTTTAGTTCTGAAAATACAATTCCTGTTATTTGAGTAGAATTTTGACCCATATCAATGTTTTTTTTTTCAAAATTTAGGAAATGTATTTGCATATCTTAAAACCTTATAAAATGGGATTGAGCAAATTTGTGAGACTGAAAACAATTTAGGGTAAAATTTCATTCAAGCAGAAGATCTATTTTGCAAGGTTTTACTTTTATAACACACATATTTTTAAAGGTCATCAAAGGTCAGGGCTGGTAAAATTGGAGTGAACAGTATTTATGTGTTTTTTATATGTGTGTAAACAGTTTTTTATATGTTTGTGCTGTTGCACTGGTGATTTCTCTTCTCATTAAAATTCTGATGTGCACAAACACATAGAAAAAAACAGCAATGGTTAGTTTATATATTTAATATATGCTATGCTTTACCCCCACCCCCTGATGTGCAAATATATAGCCCAAATTTGCTTCTAAACTATTACAGATTTGTAATGACCCCATATATAAGTCATTTTTAAGAGGTCAAAAAGTGCTTAAATCTGAATTTCCAGTAGGCCTAGAATTTGTAAATGAGAATTTGCTTTATGGTCTTTATTTGTAAAGAGCATAAAAAAGGCATCAAGTGGTATTTTCACTTTATATGAAAGCCCGTAACTGTTTGCTCCAATTTCACCTCAGGGCCTTCTAGAGGGAGAAGGAGTGGAGGTAGGTAGCCTACTTCAAAATACTTTCCCGGGACATACTTTAGCCTGTAGACCCATCCCTGAAAGTTCCATTTTCCTAACCTAAGCCCTTTCCGTGATAGCAATAAGTCAATTAACTGGAATTTTACCCAGCTCTATGAAAATCCTAATAGCAAATTTAATAAACTAACTTACTTTTTTGACTCTGTTTGATTCAACTCCTTCTGGCATTTGCACATGAAGTCATATTTGAAATATGAATCTGATTAAAAATAAGCAAAACCTGTTATTACTTTAAAATATTCATTATAGATGGCGAATCACTAAGGAAAAGATGACAGATGACGAAATAAAAGAAAGAAGACCGGAATTTGCAAAACTTCGTGATTGTGCTACATTTCCGTTTACCGTTTACCCCTGGTTCCCACTGCTGCGATTTCAGGCGAAATCCTGCGAGATGCGACAAACTACACAAATCGTGTGACAAACGACGCAAAACCATCCGTTTTGTTGTAATGTCGGATGCGTTGAATAGTTTCAACTCATACGAAAAATCGCATTAGGAGTTAAGCAGGGTTGTGTTCTATCCCCTTTCATATGGATCATTTTGATGGATTTTGTCTTAAGAAGCACAAGAAAGGCGATGGGAGACCACGTAATCAAATGGGGAGAAAAAATTCTTCAGGACTTAGCCTATGCTGAGGATTTGAGCATCCTAGATGGAAGTTTGAGATAAATAAATGAACTTTTAGAAGTTTTGCAAGTTCAAGGGGCTAGAATAGGTTTGAAAATAAATGTTAAAAAGACTAAGTTGAAAAGGATGAAAAGACAAATGTTAAAAAGGCTACAAATAAGTGAAAATGAAAAGGTGACGTTGGGTAACGAAACGATTGATCTGGCGGGCAGCTTTACTTACCTTGGTAGTATCATTAGTAGAGACGGTGGGAGCAATGAAGATGTTAAGAGAAGAATAGCCAAGGCTCAGTTTGTTTATTCTCAGTTAAAAAAAAGTTTAGATGAATAAGAAGATAAATCTCCAAGCCAAGATTAGAATATTGGAAGCTATAGTGATGACAGTTGTCAAATACGGTTCTGAAGCATGGGCACTCTGAAAATCGGATGAAGATATTTTCCAAAGAAATTGTCTATTGTTTGTTTTGGGTATGAGGCGGACTGACTGTATTTCAAACGGTAGGCAAACGGTCGGTGCTTCTGCCCGTACTAGGACGATAAAAATTGGCGGGAGTGTCCGGGACCTGCACAAATTGATTTGATAACAGCCTTTCCTCGGATTCGACCAGCTGGGGGTGCGGGAGCGAGGGGAGATCGTGAAAACTGAGGTATGTTTATCTCACGAAAGGATGATCATATCCTAATGAAACTTGATATACAGAAAGATTTCATGTCTCAGATGCTCCATTTTTAATTTGAATCGGATCCGGGGACATCGAGGGGTGGAGGGGGGAAACGGAAATCTTGGAACCTGGAAATCTTGGAAAATGCTTAGAGTGGAGAGAACGGAAAGACACTTGATGAGAAGAATAAACACAATTTCTAGATGCGTGATTGATATAGTCAGACCAGATCCAATCTCTTTGGGGGAGTTGGGGGGATTTATAGTGCTTTGTGGAGTTTGAGAATAAGCACAAGTTCTAGATCCATGATATAACCAAACCGGATCCGATCTCTTGTCACAAGTGCCATATAAGCTCTTGGTTCTTCTTTATACCTTCATTGACAATTTAACTTTTCATCACGTCAGTAACCCCTGGTTCCGACTACTGCGTCAATCCTGAAATGATTTTTTTCTGGCGGAACAGACTTACGACAGAATTGGATGGAGGTTCACAAAGAAACGCAGACTTCTGCGTCACTTCGAAAAATCTAGCCTCTAACCGTCTAATTGAGAGCCAACATGATTACCGACTATGCAACCTGCCGACGACTATGGACCGCCCCCGGACTCCTTGACGACGAATTCGGACCGCCCCCGGACACGATTTTTGAAAACGAATTGCGAAATTAAACTTGGTTTTTGGAACGTAAGGACCATGGTTCAACTTTCTAAAACAGAACAGGTTGTGAATGAGATGGACAATTATGGCCTTGACATCCTAGCTCTGTCGGAAGTCCGCTGGACTGGTGCAGGTAGTTAAACCCTCAAGAAGGGATCCACAATCCTGCACAGTGGCACAGAAAAAAAGAAAGAAGCAGGCGTCGCCATAATGCTGTCGAAATCAGCGTCCAGAGCCCTAACGAAATGGACGCCTATAAATGAGAGGATCATCGTGGCACGGTTCACAGGTCGCCAAGCTAAGTTAACAGTAGTCGCATGTTACGCACCAACTAATGAGGCAGACGATACCACAAAAGATAACTTCTACAACACCCTACAAGCTGTCGCCAAGGATATCCCCAGCCACGATCTCGTCTGCTTTGTTGGTGACTTCAACGCCAAGGTGGGGAGCGACAAGTCCTATTGTCCTGAGGTTCTTGGGAGCCAAGGCCTCGGCGAAATAAATGAGAATGGGATACTGTTAGTTGACTTCGCACTAACAAATGACCTTATCATCGGAGGAACCCAGTTTCAGCATAAAACTATCCACAAATACTCATGGAACTCGCCTGATGGTCGAACTCACAACCAGATTGGCCATATCTTGATCAACAAAAAGTGGAAGTCAAGCTTTCAAGATGTAAGAGCCTACAGAGGAGCCGACGTTTCCTCAGACCACGCCTTGATGATTGCAAAGCTGTCCCTCAAACTGAAAGCCACGAAAAAATCCCAAACCAAAGAGAAACCTGCCTACGACTCTGAAAAGCTCTCAAACGCAGCAGTTCGTCATAGGTTCAACATACAGCTTACAAACAGGTTTGAGAGCTTGGCCCTAGATTTGGATAGAGAAGCCACTGTGGAGACAACCTGGGCCACCCTAAAAGAAGCCTACAACCAGACAGCAATAGAAACAATTGGGCACAAAAAAAGACCCAAAGACGAGTGGTTATCTGATAAGACATGGACCCTTATAGAAGAGCGTCGGAAACTAAAACAACGTCTTCTAAACGATGGAGATAACAGCGACACAGTCTTGAGTAACCAGCTGTATCGATACCAAGACAAGCTGGTGAAAAAGAGCGCAAGGGGAGATAAACGGAACTTTCTAGAACAAAAGACAGCTATGGCAGAAGAAGCGGCCAAGCGCGGCGATTCCAGAGCCGTCTATAAAATCACCAATGAAATCATCGGGAAACGTCGCAACCTAAATGGACCAGTAAAAGACGGAAACGGGAAGACAGTCACAGCCCCCGATGAAATCTCTGAAGTTTGGGCCCAACACTTCGAGAAAGTTCTCAACCGACCTAGTCCTCCGAACACAGCAGATATCCCCACAACCCCTTTCCTGGAACTTCAAATCAATACGGAAGAACCGTCAACCGAAGAACTGGTACAAGCCGCTCGCAAACTGAAGAACGGCAGAGCACCAGGAAGCGACAGGATATCAGCAGAAATGATTAAAGCCTCTTTAGGCGCTTGCATAACTGTGTGGATCACATTCTTTGCATGTATATGGAAATCAGAGGAAGTCCCCGAAGAATGGAGAAAAAGCACACTCATCAAGCTTTTTAAGAAAGGAGATGCAGCAAAATGCGATAACTGGAGGGGCATCAGTCTCCTTTCTATCCCGGGGAAACTATTCTCACAGATAATCCTTCGTCGCATCCAGACAGCCTTAGATAAGCACTTGCGAGACGAGCAACATGGTTTCCGCCCATCCCGCTCCTGCTCCGACCTTATATATGTCCTACGCATGATGATCGAGGAATGCAATGAATGGAGGCAAAAGATGTACCTTGTCTTTGTGGATTTCGGAAAAGCCTTCGATTCAATACACCGAGATTCGCTGTGGAATATCCTCCGATATTACGGCATTCCAGAAAAACTTGTATCCTTGATCATTGCCCTATATGAAAACACCGAGTGCTGCGTTCGGACCCACGAAGGAAATACAAGGTATTTCCATATCATGTCCGGTGTCAAACAGGGGTGTGTCCTCTCCCCCTTACTTTTTGTCCTTGTAATCGATTATGTGCTCCGAGACTGCACGGGGTTTGGTATCCAAATCTGCGACAACAAACGACTAGCAGATCTTGATTTCGCCGACGACATCACCCTGATGGAAGCAAACAAGGAAAGGCTCCAGGATCTTCTCGAAGTGATCCGAGAGAAAGCGAGTCTTTTGGGACTAAAGATCAACTCGGACAAAACAAAAAGCATGGCAACGAGCGACTCACCACTGGGCTTAAAGTGCGGGGACAATACAGTAGAGCAGGTAGTGGATTTTAGATACCTTGGAAGTACAGTCGAACGAACTGGATCCAGCGAAAAGGAGGTGCAGTCTAGGATTGGACAAGCCAGTGGAGCTTTTAATCGACTAAAGCCAGTGTGGCGATCGAAAAAGTACTCCCTGAAACTGAAAATGAGGCTGTTCAACAGTAACGTCATCTCCGCCCTCCTTTATAGCTGTGAATGTTGGAAACTAAACCAACACCAAGAAAAGAGGATTCTTGCCTTCGAGAACAACTGTCTTCGCAGAATACTGAACATTAACTGGAGAGACCACATAACCAACCAGACTGTTCGGTCTATCTCGCGCCAGCCCCTGGTAACAGATGTCATACGCCAACGAAGATAGTGCTACCTGGGGCATGTTATCCGTATGGCGGGAGATAGACTCCCCAGAACTGTACTGGAGTGGCAACCAGAGGGAACCCGAAGAAGAGGGAAGCCGAAGAATACAGTTCGTCGTACGTACCAGCGGGACCTAAAACACATCAATGCGATAGTCCAACCCCAGTGGGAAGACGTCTGGGCAGCAGCACATATGAGGGACGACTGGCGGCTCTTTTTGGATGCCCTGGGTGCCTCTGGCGGCACAGGAGGAACTAAGGTCTAAGGTAAGACAAATTCTAGCTTTTCAATGTATACTTTTCCGTGTCCATTATCTAAAGGATCTACAACCAGATTGTTTTAAATAATTTTTCCAGGCCCTCCCTCAGATCGACCATATAATCCTCGTTGTCCTTTAAGTAAGCTTCCTGTGCCTGTGTGCTTCATTGTCTCCAAACGGTCTAGATTTTCGCCTAAAAATATTATTACAAATTATTGGAACACATATGAATCTTTTTTTGATCAGAGTCTATCGCTATTAACATTAAAAACTAAAATCAAAGCTCTGCTAATTAGTAAATATTAATTTGTGAGTAGCTCCCGGCCCTTCAGCTATCTGATAAATGGAGAATAATTTTAATAAATTTTTCTTGGCATTTATTGTTTGGAGTGAGAAGTGTGATGACATCCGTTTCTTCTGGGTTTGTTTGTTTATACTGTTTGTATGTCGCCCGGCTTTCGAGCCAGTCTCCCTGCCGGGGATGTTATGTGAATAGTTTGAATATGAATAGTTAAAGAATAATAAAGAACTTGAACTTAATACGATACCAGGTGCTAGCCTCATTTCCTACCTTAACTGCAGTAGTGTTATCGTCTTTCATAGCAATAATTACTTTAATTAATTGGTTTGGTTTACCATGCAAGGATAAAACTTTTACTAAAGCTCTTCTATCAACAGAATAAAACTTGGTCATAATCTACAAAAACTGAGGACCAAGGGTGTTAGCCTCAATTATTAACCTTAGAGTGAAAATTTGATCGACACATCCTCTACGTTTTCTAAAACCGCACTGTTCATATCTTAAAACTTTGCCTACAGCATCTCTCAGTATAAATAGTATCATGTTACTAAATAATTTGCTTCCTACAGAGACAAGAATAATGCCTCGGTAATTATTACACTCACTCTTATGACCTTTCTCATACAGTGGTTTGATTAAGGTTTTCATAAAATCGCTAGGTACTTTCCTTTTTTTAAAATCATATTCATAATCTTCAGTTACTAATTTCCAGCCTCAGAACGGCCATATTTAAGAAACTCATTTACTACACTATCCGCAACTGAAGCCTTATTATTTTTTATTCATTTTAGTACTGTCACTAATTGCTCCTCACAAAAAAATCTTACTTCACATTCAAGATATTACAGACTTTTTTATTTTCCTCTATATCTTTTCCTGCAACACTTTCTTTGTTTAACATATTCTCAAAAGGTTTTGCCAATCTCTCCTTATTTCTTTCCTTATCACTAATTGTGGTCCGTTCCTATCTTTAACTGGGTCTAAAAAAGATAGATTGACTACTCCCTCGTAATTTATAAGCCTACCAGTACAATATTTTACTATAATGCCTTCAAGCTGCATTTTCGAGATCTTCGAAAATTTTATCCATGGCCTTCACTTCACACATCCTTAGTTCATATTTTAATCCTTTTTCCACTTTCTTTACATTCCTTTAGCTTTCATATTATCTATCACTCAGATAATTACTGTGGAAGCCCCTTCTCCTCTCTATTATAGATAAAGCTTTTTCAGTAGTATTCCTAGCTGCGGTCATTACTTTCTTCCCTAGACACCATCAGCAACTTCATAATATGTTTTCCTAAAATTATTCAATCCATCTTCCATGTTGTCGAATTTTAAACTGTCTAGTCCAGTATTCAACTGGTCCTGGAAAGTTTTTTTTTTCAAATTCACATCCTGGAGTCTACCAATACCATAACTTCCAGAGAGGTAGGTACGTTTACGAAATTTCAGTTTTAAATTAACCCTATACACTAGCAGATGATGGTTTTTATTTTAGCATAAATAACAGCACTTTTATATACCCTACTATCTTGCATTGGTCCTGCCAGTCTTCGGTTTACAACAACGTAATCAATAAGGTTTTTTTCTTACCATCACATGAATACCATTTTAACTTCTGGGCCGTTTTTTGACCAAACACCGTTTTGGTTATAACTGAACTGTTATCTGTAGCAATTACTGTTTTCTTCCTACACCAAATTTACCTAGGCTTGGATACCATCTATCCCTATTTCTACCGACCTTTGCGTTAAAATCCCCTAATGTATAAATCATATTTCTACATGGGAACCTGTCTATCTGCTCCTGTAACTTTAAGTAAAAATTATCTGAGTCGCTAGTATTTCCGTCAGTCATTTATACAGGGGCATATACTACTATAACTGATACCCTGAGCCTTTTAGTTATAAAATGAACGATTAGAATTTTATTATTATTACAATCTCAGCCGAAACTAGACTTCGTAGCTTCCTTATTCATTGCAAGCCCTACTGCCTGTCTATGTACCCTATCCTTCCTACCACAGTAAAAAAGTTATGTATCAACTGATATCATGCTTCCCTCCCCCGGGATTGGAGTTTCTGGAACTCCTAATAAGCCCAGCTCAAATCTTCTGAATTCGTCAGTCAAAATTTTGATACAATAGTTAATTTTTAACGTTGAATCATTCCAAGCTTTAGCGCTACTAAAAGCATTTAGTTTTGCTTTTGCTGTTGCTACAACTACAGCTTATACTTCGATTCCAATACCACATCTAACACTTCTCTTCAGAAAATCCTATATTGAACACCTTTACCATGACTATTCCTACCACTGCTCAGTCAACCTCAATTAAATTAAGTAAAAAAAAACATGTTAAAGCTCAAAACGAACAGAAAAATGTTCCTTATATAAGGTAGACTGGCCCTACTCAATCCTTCGTTTTTATTTTAAAGCATTAAAGCTCTTAAAAATATTTCTTACTCAAATTCAATAGCCGTTATTTCCAAGCAGTCTTTCTTAAAAAAGTTTTAACAAAAAGTCAAACTTGAGCGTAATGAGCATGGATCGTAAAAGAGAATCCTTGAAAGAGAGCCCTCCTCATATAAGATATAGAATAATTCTGTTTGCTTTGAGTTTTAACGTTGTTCCTTACTTACAGCTGATTTCTTTTTAAATTCAGTTTCTAACTTTTTTTTAATCATGGTGGAAGGTGTCCTTCCCCTCTGTGATTGATTCGCCTCTGAAACATCCTTTATCTTATGATTTCACCTTCGCCAGGCTCATCTGAAGAAGAAGTGAAAGGAAATTTGCCAGAGATGTACTTGTTGCCTAACTTTGGAGTTTTCATTCTTTTTATCTTTTGTGTGAATGGTAAATATTCTGCTTTTATAACTATATGTTTTTTTAGTATACCTCGAGTTTTACTAATAATGCTTTCATGTTTTTCTCTACTTTTTTTTTATAGCTTATTGGGTGAAAAATCAGTATCTGATTGAACAAAATTATGTAAAACTAAAACCCTCAAACCTTGTTACCAAAAAGAAATTGAGAATAATTGTTTATATTAATTAATAGTTAAAAATCTGGTAAAATTCTAGTTTAGTGACCTCTTGCAATCTTGGAAAGGGGTTAGGTTAGGAAAATGAAACTTTTGGGGATGGGTCTACAGGCTAAAGTATATCCCGGGAAGGTAAAGTACCCACCTCCACTCTTTATCCCTCTAGAGGGCCCTGAAATTTGCCTACATGACAAGTCTATACAACTCTTGAAATTTTGACAAAACAATATTTACCTTAATTTTCAGTTACCAGTTGCTTTTTCTCTGCCTTAAGTTCTGAAAATGCAATTCTTGTTATTTTAGTAGAATTCTGAGCCATATCAATGTTTTTTCAAAATTTATGAAATTTATTTGCATATCTTTAAAACCTTATAAATTAGGATTGAGCAAAGTTGTGAAGCTGACAACAATTTAGGGTAAAATTAGAGCAAACAGTATTACTGGCTTTCATATAAAGTGAATATACCACTTGATGCCTTTTTTAATGCTCTTAACAAATATAATAATTGCTTCTACTGGAAATTCAGATTTAAGCACTTTTTGACCTCTTGACCTCTTAAAAATGAATCAGATATGGGGTCATTACAAATCTGTAATAGTTTAGAAACAAATTTGGGCTATATATTTGCACATCAGGGGGGTGGGGGTAAAGCATAGCATATATTAAATATGTAACCTAACCATTGCTGTATTCTTTTTTTTTTTTTATGTGTTCGTGCACATCAAATTTTAATGAGAAGAGAAATCACCAGTGCAAAGGCACCAACACATAAAAAAAAATACAGCAATGGTTAGTTTACATATTTAATATATGCTATGCTTTACCCCCAGCCCCCTGATGTGCAAATACATAGCCCAAATTTGTTTCTAAACTATTACAGAAGATCTATTTTGCAAGGTTTCACTTTTATAACACACATATTTTTAAAGGTCATCAAAGGTCAGGATCCTCTAGAGGGAGAAGGACTTGAGGTGGGTACTTCAAAATACCTTCCCAGGACATACTTTAGCCTGTAGACCCATCCATGAAATTTTCATTTTCCTAACCTAACCCCTTTGCAAGATAGAAAGAAGTCACTAAACTAGAATTTTAACCACATTTTAATTTATGCTGCAAAATTACTAGAGAAAATTTCAGCAAGAATTGGGCTGTTACCACCTCCCATTGCATCATTACCTTAAATTTCTTTAAATTACATTGTTCAGCATATATAAGGAAAAAAAGGAAAAAATCATGTATAGTCTGGCTATTGATGAAAGGGAGCCATTGACCCAATTGTATCCCACTCTGTCTTTGATGGCTGAATGGACCTAATCTTGTGAACAGTGATCTTAAAGGCATCAACAGAGAGAGAGCAGTTACATCAGTATTAGGAAGATTGTCCCAATAGGTAATCACTCTATTAGAGAAGTAGTGGTTGTGGACTCTGGTATCTGCCCTCTTCCAGGACAACTTCTTACTGTGTCCCCTTATCCTAGAGGATTCATCAAACTAAAATAGATTTTGTCAAGAGGAGTCAGCATTCAAAAACTATTGTAGTAAAATAGAGATGGTCTAAAAACCCATCTCTATTTTTCCTTAATGCCAAAGAAAAGTGGTATTTCCCAAAAAGACATCTTTTACCCAAGGTTACTGCATACAGTCACCATAGCTTGGGGCAATCCTTGGTAAAATTCAAGTTTAGCTACTTTTTTCTTTCTTGGAAAGGGGCTAGATTAGGAAAATGGAATCTTCAGTAATGAATCCAGGCCAAAAACATACTCTGGGAAGGTATTGCCAAGTTACTAGCCTAGGCTACATTAACCCTCTTCTGATTTCTAAGTTCATTTTCTCTGGCTTTAGTGCTAAAAATGCAATTTTTGTTATTTGGGTAGAATTTTAAGCCATATCAATGGTTTTTTTTTTTAATTTGGGAAATATATTTACATATCTTTGAAACTTCATAAATTGGACATGAGCAAAGTTGTGAAGCTTTGTTTGATCTTCAAACAAAGATTGTTAAACAGTTTGTTTGATCTTCATTTAACCATAAGATCTATTTTTTAAGGTTTCACTTTTATAACACAAAGATTTCAAAGGTCATCAGAGGTCAGGGCCCTCCAGAGAGAAGAAGAAGTGGAGATAGGTACTTCAAAATAGCCAACATTCCCAGGACATTCTTAAGTTTGTAGACTCATCCCTGAAAGTTTAATTTTTCCTGCACTAAACCCTTTCCAAGATAGCAAAAAGTAGCTAAACTAGAATTCTATCCAATCATAGAAGGTTAGGCCAGTCTATCCTTGATTCAGATTAAATAAAAAAAAACTAATTTTTTTAGCTGAAAGTAAGGAGTGACATTAAAACTTAAAACAAACAGAAATTACTCTGTATATGAAATGAGTTGTCCCCTCCACAATCCCTCACTCTTTACGCTAAAGCTTTTAATTGTTTTAAAAAGTAGAATTGTGGCAAAGAGTCAAACTTTAATGTAAAGAGCGAGGGATTGTGGAGTTTGTTACCATGAACTGTTTGATAGCTAAGAAAAAACTTACTTCTAGGATCAGAAATTCATCCTGAATCCAAATATGATATTAAATTTCTGTTCCAAATTCAATTTTAAGGTCTTTATACCCTCAGGGATGATGCCAGATATAGAGATGATATAGAGTAGTTCATACAATTGACCTATAAATGAAGTGAACATATCACTTGGTGCCATTTTTTATGCTCATTCTGAATACAATAATTGCTTTTCTTGTAAATTCAATTTTAAGCCCTTTTAGGACCCTTGAAAATAATTTTTCTCTATATTTTTGCATATAAAAATGGGTTAAAACATTTGTTTCAAACTTAATATTCCATTATAAATCCATTTTGTATAAGTTTGTACAATTCACAAATGTTGATTTGTCAAAATTAAGTTAAATAAAAAAATATTCAAAACAATTCTGCCATGTTTTCTTCTTATTCTGTTAGGCTGCTTAAAAACTACCATTTCACCTTTAAGTCAAAAATATCAAAACTGACAGAAGAAACATGGTGGATAGAAAAATGGATGTTTTGAATAGTTTTATGTGACTCAATTGTAACAAATCAATGTTAACTGATTATATAGCTTTAAATAAATCTTATAATGAAATTATCATTTTTCAAGGGTCTAAAGAAGCTGAAAATTAGATTTGCAAGAAAAGCAGTTGTAGTAACCAGAAAGAGTATGAATAATGGCATTGAGTGGTATGTTCACTTTATGCATAGGTCAATTATATGAACTCCATATTTCTCCTTTTTTCTTTTATTTTAGATATAGCTGTAGCATCATTCATGCAATAGCCCCACTGTTGGTAAAACTAGTTTGTCCCTTAATTGAATTGATGGTGGCAAAATTGAGAATCAATTAATGCATATGAAATATATGATATAAGCTATGTATTTAAGTAAGATTAGAAAGATTTTGCAAGAGAAATGAATGTCACATTTGGATTCAGGATGAAACTTGATTCCAACGTTAGGTTAGTTTCTTGGCTATCTGAATATTCTCTTAATAAAAAGCTTTACCAAATAGTTACATTAACAGAGTATTTAGATAGCAAAGAAACAAATTTACCTGTAGAATTTCATCTTGTACAATTTTGACATTCATTTTCATCAAAAATTCAATTGTAAGCCCTTTACAGACCCTTGAAGATGATACCTTTATCTCTTATTTCAGATACAGCTTATATACCTATGTTAGTGTCAAGCTTGCTAAAACCAGTTTACCTGACAAAGATAAGAATTAATAAATGCATGGTTCTAGAAATCATTTCACTTAGAAAGGGTGTTTTGGGCAGTGTTGGGCAGATTTTAATGCTTGAAAAATGATGGGTAGTAATCCCTTGAATTCTGCCAAGAAAATGACCAAATTTAACTAATTGTATCATTTGTTTAGTCATATCAATGAATCATTCCCCTTAATTATGTATACCATGGTTGCAGCAATAGCTGCAACCTTGTGGTTCTTAGCCCTCTATATTAAAATTGAAGAAGATCACATTGGGTAGGACTGCTATGCTCTTATACCCTGATGCTAGTAAGGTGATAGCTATTGAAATAGAAACAAATGGTTTCTTCAGGGATTATAAATACAAAGGTGTTTGAAAATTGGCTTTGAAAAATAGAGATTGAAAATTGCTAGTGCTTCTTACAGTGTAGCATCTCCCAAGTTCATTAAAAATAAAAAAAAATAAAGTAAAAGTGGATAATTAATATTATTAGCCTACAGTTCATATTAAATTTGGTATTTCTCTTTTAGTGATAAATTATCAACATTGCTTATTTTCAAGAATTGTTTTAAGCTAAAATCTAGTGGCAAAATATTGGCAGATTAAGTAGGATAGTTAAATATAAACTGATAGGCCTACTGGGAGAAGGATTCTGTTTTCTTTTATGTGTTCCATGCATTTCAAAGACCCTTAAAAGACAAGTTCACAGTCTTTATAAATCAATCTTTATAATATATATAAATCATTTTTTTTTTTTTTAATTCATTGTCTCTGATTGCTCATGATGTCATTCTCTGTGCACGTTTGTTTGATTGTTTTGTTATTGTGATTTTTATTTTGTCTTTCTGCTTTGTGTGGTGGGCTGTGGACTTGGGTATTGGATCTTCAACTAATACTGTTTATGTTACAAATATTGATGGGGTCACCACAATCATGAGCTCTGTCTCTCTGTGGTGACCAGTGTATTTTATTTGTTAAGCATATTATATTAATAAATTGAACTGAATTGAATCAAAGTGACAAAGCATCAGATACCATAGGTGCTTTTTTCTCAGCAACATTGCCAGTTTCTACACTCAGGAATTTCCTGCATACTTTGAAAAAAAAAACAGCAAAACTTGGTATAAAACTCTCATTAAGACAATTGGGACTTCATATCAAATATGTAAATAGAAAAAGCGAAACAATTATATAGTAGGGTAGATAGTTTTTAAAAGGCTTGCTTGAGGGTAAAATTATCATGTCCACAAGATTTTTTAATAAATTCATCTTGATAGAGTAAAGAAAAATGAATTTTCACAAACAACTATATTTTGTGCCATTTCTGTTTATCCTTGAAAATAGAGATTGATCAAAAGGAAAAGTGTAAAATTCAAATCATCATGTTCTAAATCTTTGAATAAAAGTTTTCTCCTTTTGAAAACCCAAGAAAATTATATTTTAGTCTGTGTATCAATGATGAGTCTCTTTATCTTCTTTCTTGTACTAATTCTAGTAAAGAGCCAAAAATGTTCAAAGAGCCTAATAGTGTCAAAGATGGTTTGCTCCTTGCTAGGTGCTAGTTGAGAAAACACTGAAAACGTGCTGTGTGTGGTATATTAATCTGCTAATATGGCTGCCATAATTCTTGTATGATTTGTTACTGTAACTTTTTTGTACAAAATCTTTCTCTCTTTAACAAAGTTTAAAGCTCTTTTGTTAATTCTTTTAATTGCCTGATATCAGTTCCTTGTCTCTGGGCTAGTTCATTCCAATGGTTTATGACACTCCTTGAGAAGTATATTTGATGGATTTTTGATTGGAAGCTTAACTTTGACAGCTTCTTGGAGTGTCCTCTTGTATGATGATGGGTAGTACTGAAAGTTTTCCTTTTGAAGTTTGTAAGTCAGGATCACATTGCTCTACATATATCTGTATCAAACCTTACCTTCTCTATACTCTGATAATTTGAAACTGATTGGTTAATTACTCTTTTGTTAATTCTTTTAATTCCCTGATATCAGTTCCTTGTCTCTGGGCTAGTTCATTCCAGTGGTTTATGACACTCCTTGAGAAGTATATTTGATGGATTTTTGATTGGAAGCTTAACTTTGACAGCTTCTTGGAGTGTCCTCTTGTATGATGATGGGTAGTACTGAAAGTTTTCCTTTTGAAGTTTGTAAGTCAGGATCACATTGCTCTACATATGTCTGTATCCAACCTTACCTTCTCTATACTCTGATAATTTGAAACTAATTGGTTAATTACTCTTTTGTTAATTATTTTAATTGCCTGATATCAGTTCCTTGTCTCTGGGCTAGTTCATTCCAGTGGTTTATGACACTCCTTGAGAAGTATATTTGATGGATTTTTGATTGGAAGCTTAACTTTGACAGCTTCTTGGAGTGTCCTCTTGTATGATGATGGGTAGTATTGAAAGTTTTCTTTTTGAAGTTTGTAAGTCAGGATCACATTGCTCTACATATGTCTGTATCAAACCTTACCTTCTCTATACTCTGATAATTTGAAACTAATTGGTTAATTACTCTTTTGTTAATTCTTTTAATTGCCTGATATCAGTTCCTTGTCTCTGGGCTAGTTCATTCCAGTGGTTTATGACACTCCTTGAGAAGTATATTTGATGGATTTTTGATTGGAAGCTTAACTTTGACAGCTTCTTGGAGTGTCCTCTTGTATGATGATGGGTAGTACTTAAAGTTTTCCTTTTGAAGTTTGTAAGTCAGGATCACATTGCTCTACATATGTCTGTATCAAACCTTACCTTCTCTATACTCTGATAATTTGAAACTAATTGGTTAATTACTCTTTTGTTAATTCTTTTAATTGCCTGATATCAGTTCCTTGTCTCTGGGCTAGTTCATTCCAGTGGTTTATGACACTCCTTGAGAAGTATATTTGATTGGAAGCTTAACTTTGACAGCTTCTTGGAGTGTCCTCTTGTATGATGATGGGTAGTACTTAAAGTTTCCTTTTGAAGTTTGTCAGTCAGGATCACATTGCTGTACATATGTATGTATCAAACCTTACCTTCTCTATACCCTGGTAATTTGAAACTGATTGGTAAGGTTACAATAACCACTGAGCTGCAATCTATGCAAAATCACCAGGATGATTGATGGATGATTGACAGTCTTGATTGGATGATTGATGGATCCTTTCTTTTGACCCTCCATGAGAGTTGGACCAGGAATAAAAGTTTCTTATCAGCATAACACCCACATAAATTGTACCCCTCACTTTCAAAAAGGAAAATAGGCCAACATTCATTTTACAGCAGGGTGTGGAAGCCATGGAATGACCTTCCACCTAAAACATTTCTAACAGACGACATAAATAAATTCAAAACAAGACTAGCAGAAACAAATTTTCAAAGTAAATCATTTTTAAATAATTTATAGTATTATGTGTCAGTGTTTGTTGTAGTCGTTATTTTCATCGATTTATATGTGTGTACTATGTTGTCAGTTGTATTATGTATTATGTTGTGTAGTATGTTGTGTATTATGTTGTCATAACTTCTATTTATTATATTTATTGCGACAAGCTTGAAAGCTTACCGTATTTGGTATTAATAAATAAATAAATAAATAAAATTAAGGACACATAAATTCATAGAGGTTTATTACTTGTAAGTGAAGTCTCTTCTTTTAAGCTTTTGAAGTTTCACTTTAAATATTCTAATGTTGTTGGTTCAAAAAATATGGTTGTTTGGCTTTTCACTATGGTTGTGTTGAGTTCTATTAATTCTATTTTGTGCATTTGGGCGGCTGAGCACTGGGGCTATTTAAAAATGAATTAAAAAGATGTTTCATAGTTTTTTATTTATTTATTTTCTTTTTTTCAGTCTTTTCTGTTTGTTATTATGAAATTAATTATTGTTATTGACGAGTTGAAGAGAGATTGGTTTTTATTAGTTATTATTATTATTATTATTTTATTTTTTTCTTATTTTTTTTTTGTCGTGAATTTTTAGGTAGATACTGAGTTTTATGTACCTGCCCAGTCGCAAGTGCTTTTTGTATCTTTCTTTGGGCGGGTACTTGCATATAACTTAAATGTATTTGATTTATAAATGAAGTGAACTGAACTGAATTTAGAATAAGTAGTTAAACATTGCAATAACAAAAATTGGTTGTTTAAAGGATTTTTTCATTTACTTGGTGGTAGATACAACATTTTGGAAAGAAGCAGGGGATGGGGGAGCCTACTGGAAGTTTATTTGCTGTTATAAATTTATGGACTATAATTTTGAAGATTTTTTGTCGTTGCTTGATAAATATACTTAAATGTTAATAAAAATTGGCATGAAAGCTGAGGAGGTAGTTGCTGCTCTGAATCTGCAAGACTGTAGCTGCATCTTGCTCCTGATTATGTTTGTCTAGAGGCCATCGAAAGATTGAAATCCAGCCCTTCTAATAGTAATATGCATATGACTTGAACATCTTTGTTATTATTATTATTTTTACTGATTTCAGAATTGAATTGCAATTCTTTCATTTTTTATCAGCTACTGCAATAACATCATTTACTGGATGCTGTAATAGCTTTTTTGGGCTATTCAGCGTATCAGAGAACCCTACTGTAGACCTTTCAAGCTCTTATCTGCAAAACTGTGGAATTTTGTATTTTTTGCCAGAAGAGATGTCATGGATTTATGTTTATTTATTTATTTGTTGCTTGTTTTTTGTTTTTCCCAAGGGTGATCGTATCGACCCATTGGTCCTAGGACATCGTGAGATGGCTCATTCGAACGGAAATTAAAAGTTCTAGTGCGCTTTTTAAGTGACCAAAAAGGTTGGAGGGCAACTAGGCCTCCTCTCGCCTCTTTTTTTCCAAAATCGTCCATTCAAAATTTGAGTTAGATGTTTTGTTCATCATAGTTGATAGGCCCAATAGCTATGTCTTTGGATATAACATGACCTCCCCCCCTCCCCACAGACACACACACAGCCCCAGAAGCAGGGTCTTTAAGGTCCATCTGGCCCTGGTGTGTCCATATTTCCTGGTATTATTTAAAAATGATCAGAAATTAAATAAAAAAAACAAGTTTTTTCAACTGAAAGTAAGATACAACGTTAAAACTTAAAACGAACAGAAATATTTACGTATAGGAAGGGGACTGCCCTCTCTTCAACACCTCGCTCTTTGCGCTAAAGTCGGAATTTTGTTCCAATTCTTTAAAGATGACTCCTGAAACACAATGGTCGTTTAATTACAACAGTAAACCTTTTTAAAAGTACTAAAAAACTTTAGCGTAAAGAGCGAGCTGTTAAGGAGGGGGCAGCCCCCTTATATGTGTAATAATTTCTGTTCGTTTTAAGTTTGAATGTTCCTACTTACTTTCAGATGAAAAAAAACCGTTTTTTTAAAATTTAATTCTATAAAAAAAAACATGAAGAAACAAAAAGACAAATCAAATGAGAGTAATTTTTCTTAGTAGAGGAATGACCTCTACTAAGCTGTATTCAGTACTTAAACAAAACATATACATATGTACTATAAAAAAACATCCTTTGGAAATAACCCTACAAAAGTAAAAAATGGATTGACAAACTAGACACAAATGAAAAGACTATTGAAGAAATTAAATGGGGAATGAATTCTTTCCATGGATAGCCTACAGATGGTGTCTGTCATTGGATGTGTCTGATTTTTTATTTTATTATTTTTTTTTTAGAGGAATGTGTGCAGAGTCTCCTTTTATTAGAACATCGTAACTACGGTTTTTGAAAATTTCTCAATTTAAATCGATGCCTTTATCTATTTTTTTATGGCACTTGGTATTAACCAGGTTACATATAGCAATCGCAAATTCTGTTGGTCTGTTGGTTCCAGTTTTGCTACTTTAGGCACTTCCAGGTAAGCTAGGACGATGAAACTTGGCAGGCGTATCAGGGACCGGACCAGATTAAAATTGAAATAGTCGTTTTTCTGATTTGACCATCTGGGGGGGGGGGAGTGGGGGGCCCGTTAATTCGAAAAGAATAGAAAAATTGAAGTATTTTTAACTTACGAACGGTTGATCAGATCTTAATGAAATTAGATGTTTGGAAGGATGTCTTGTCACAGAGCTGTTATTTTAAATCTCGACCGGATCTGGTGACATTGGGGGGGATATGGGAGGGGAAACCTAAAATCTTTGGAAACACTTAGAGTGGAGGGATCGGGATGAAACTTGGTGGGAAAAATAAGCACAATTCCTAGATACATGATTGACATAACCGGAATGGATCCGCTCTCTTCGAGGTATTTGGGGGGGGGGGGGGTTAATTCTGAAAAATTAGAAAAAATTAGGTATTTTTAACTTACGAATGGGTGATTTGATCTCAATGAAATTTAATATTTAGAAGGATATCGTGTCTCGAAGCTCTTATTTTAAATCCTGACCGGATATGTTGACATTGGGGGGGAGTTGGGAGGGGGAAACCTAAAACTTGGAAAACACTTAGAGTGGAGGGATCGTGATGAAACTTGGTGGGGAAAATAAGCACAAGTCCTAGATACATGATTGACATAACCGGAACGGATCCGCTCTCTTTGGGGTAGTTGGGGGGTAATTCTGAAAAATTAGAAAAAACGAGGTATTTTTAACTTACAAACGGGTGATCGGATCTCAATGAAATTTGATAGTTAGAAGGATATTGTGTCTCAGAGCTCTTATGTTAAATCCCAACCGGATCTGGTGACATTTGGGGGGGGGGAGTTGGGAGGGGCCAGTAATCTTAGAAAATACTTAAAGCAGTGAGATCAGGATGAAACTGGATGGGAAGAATAAAAACCTGTCTAAGATACGTGACTGACATAACCAGGACGGATCCGCTCTCTTTGAGGTAGTTGGAGGGGGGGGGGGTAATTTTGAAAATTGAGGTATTTGTAATATACGAAAGGGTGACCAGAGCTTAATGAAACTTGATATTTAGAAGGATCTTGTGCTTTAAAGCTCTAATTTTAAATTCCGACCAGAATCTGTGACATTGGGGGGAGTTGGAGGGGGAAACCGGAATTCTTGGAAAACGTGAAAATTGGGGTATTTTTATCTTACAAATAGATGATCGGATCTTAATGAAATTTGATATTTAGAAGGAATTCATGTCTCAGAGCTCTTATTTCAAATCCCGACCAGATCTTTTGACATTGGGGGGAGTTGGAGGGGAAAATCTTGGAAAACACTTGGAGTGGAGGACTCGGGATGAAGCTTGGTGGATAGAATAAGGAAATGTCCTTGATACGTGATTGATGGAACTGTACTGGATTTGCTCTGTTTGGGGGGGTTGTTTTTTTTGGGGGGGTTCAGTGATTTGGCGAGTTTGATGCTTCTGGACGTGCTAGGACGGTGAAAATTGGTAGGCGGGTCTGGGAGCTGCGCAAATTGACTTGATAAAGTCGTTTTCCCAGATTCGACCATCTGGGGGGCTAAAGGGAGAGGAAAAATTAGAAAAAGTTATGTATTGATAACTTACGAGTGGGTGATCGGATCTTAATGAATTTTGATATTTAGAAGGACATCATGACTCAGAGCTCTTATTTTAAATCCTGACCGGCATTAAGCCTCTTATTTTCCTTTTAAATCCATCTATTGATTCATAGAATTTCGTTAGAGCTCATACCATATGATCTCTTGGCTCTTAGCTCTTCTTGCCTCGTCACAAGTGCCATATGAGCTATTAGCTCTTGTTTTTTTTTTTTTAGCTGATTACTTAAAAATTGTGGTAAAACATTTAGTATGGACTCCAAGATGGTCTCATCAAAAGCAACTAAATGATCTAGATATTCAAAAGCATAGAAGATTTATGCAGAATCAAAATAATTATTTTTACTTGTATGCTTACTTATATGCTTAGGCCTACTTATGTTGTACACTTACTTTTATTTTTACTTAGACATGGTTGTTTGTATTTTATTTTCCTCCTCTTTTTGTTTATTCGTTTTTTCATATGCCAAGTATATCCAATAAGTCTTTGCAATCTGTTTACTGTAAATTTTTGAGTTTGCCACTTTTTTAAAATTTGCAACTGTTTTTGTGATGGTGATTCAGCTCATTGGGTGCATCCCAAACTGTGCGCCATGGCTTGCTGTGGCAATCATTGTTGTTAGCTAGCTTAAAGGCTTCAGTACTAGGTGACATGGCTATATTCTGGCGATATAACTGTGCGCTATGGCTTGTTGCACCAATCTCTGCTGACAGCTAACTTAAAGGCTTCAGTACTAGGTGACATGGCTATATTCTGGCTATATAACTGTGCGCTGTGGCTTGTTGCACCAATCTCTGTTGACAGCTAACTGCTGACAGCTAACTTAAAGACTTCAGTACTAGGTGACATGCCTATATTCTGGCGATTTAACTGTGCACCGTGGCTTGCTGCACCAATCTCTGTTGACAGCCAACTTAAAGGCTTCATTACTAGATGTCATGGCTATATTCTGGTGATATAACTGTGCGCCGTGGCTTGCTGTGGCAATCATTGTTGTTAGCTAGCTTAAAGGCTTCAGTACTAGGTGACTTGGCTATATTCTGGCGATATAACTGTGCGCTGTGGCTTATTGCACCAATCTCTGCTGACAGCTAACTTCAGTACTGAAGTACTTGGTGACGAGGCTTCAGTACTAGGTGACATGGCTATATTCTGGCGATATAAATGTGCGCTGTGGCTTGTTGCACCAATCTCTGCTGACAGCTAACTTAAAGGCTTCAGTACTAGGTGACATGCCTATATTCTGGCGATATAACTGTGCGCTGTGGCTTGTTGCACCAATCTCTGCTTACAGCTAACTTAAAGGCTTCAGTACTAGGTGAGATGCCTATATTCTGGCGATTTAACTGTACACCGTGGCTTGCTGCACCAATCTCTATTGACAGCCAACTTAAAGGCTTCAGTACTAGATGACATGGCTATATTCTGGTGACATAACTGTGCGCTGTGGCCTGCTGCACCAATCTCTGCTGACAGCTAACTTAAAGACTTCAGTACTAGGTGACATGCCTATATTCTGGCGATATAACCATGCACTGTGGCTTGTTGCACCAATCTCTGCTGACAGCTAACTTAAAGATTTCAGTACTAGGTGACATGCCTATATTCTGGCGATTTAACTGTGTGCCGTGGCTTGTTGCACCAATCTCTGTTGACAGCCAACTTAAAGGCTTCAGTACTAGATGACATGGCTATATTCTGGTGATATAACTGTGCGCTGTGGCTTGCTGCACCAATTTCTGTTGACAGCTACCTTAAAGGCTTCTGTACTAGGTGACATGGCTATATTTTGGCGAAGGTTGTATTCTGGCTAAAGGAGTTGTATTCTGGCTAAAGAAGTTGTAATCTGGCTCTTGGATTGCTTATGCATAGCATAAGCACAAGCAAGTTCCTTGACAATTGTAGAATTTTTCTTTCTTTTCAGGATATGAATTACCAGCATATAACAATGGTGGTTTTGGACGAGAACAGATTGAATTTGTAGACTTGACGATTCGGACCAAGAGAGAAACTGTGTCTAAAGAAAACTTAGATGATTTGGCCTCAATTACTAGCGAAAAAAATGCTCCAATTGGTAAAGATGGCCATGACTTTTTTAGATCAACAGTTGGTAATTCAGGTAAATGTTTTTGTTCTACAAGGCACACTTTTTAGATAGATAGACGGATAGATTTATTCACACGAAAGCCCTTTTGGGCTATTGTGACACACAATAAACAAGCAAAAAAAGAATACAATGACAACATAGACTGACAAAACACTAAAACAAATCATTCCAGAAAATCTTCACAATACCCTGCACCTACCCCGACGAACCTTCCAATATTATATCTAAATAACACCTACTTTTGATTGTTTCCAAAATTCAACGTTACTATCAAGGGGATTCAATACCATAGAGAATCAGCCTAACTTATCCATTATAATTTTTTTTAGTTTGTGTGGCTAAACTGTTTAGAATTGATTGGGCAGTGTTGCCATAACTTGTAGATAAGCAATCTTCATAAACGGCAGAAAACTAGAAGCTGACACCTACTTTCCCTGGAATCTTAGAAAAACCTCGTAATTTCGCCTGTTTTGTGCCAGAGATAGCAACATTCAGTTTTACTGAGACTTCTATTATTAGAAAATGTGTATCTTATTTTTTCGTTAAATAAATCAGAATTGTCTTTTTAAAATTGAGCAAAAACAAGTCCTTAAAAAGTTTTAGTATACCTGCTAGGAAAATGCCAAAATTCACCACAAAAGAAATGCCATTTGATTGGCAGCTCTGCAAGTTTCGGGTGGTTTTACCTGCTTTGATTGGAATTTTGCCAACACAATTTTATTATTTTTTCAGTCAAATTTTATAGTCATCCCGCAAACTCTCAATGCTTTCAAAGATAAAAGACAACTAAGTTTCAAAAATGACTAGTCCCCTGGGATCATATCCCCCCTTTTTCTCAATATAGCCGTAGAAAATGGGATAGAATCACATTTAGGGAAGTCAACGATCTTTATTGTGAATAAAAAACCACAAGAGTTTCATAGATTTGTTCTTGGTACTGTGACTGTCTCAGTTATTTATATTATTTGGTCAACTTCGGTCAAAGTAGAAAAATATGTGGTTGAAGCAACATATTACAGATACAAACTCACCCTCTAGCCAAGCCACAAGATCACCACGGACCTAGTACTGTATAGAGTCCTTTACTAGAAACGCCAGGCCACCTCTGTCCATTCGTGAACGGTTTTTTGATTCCAAACAATACCTTTGACAACTATAGAACGAGAGAAGACTATCCTCACCCAAAAACGTTTCACATAAAGCTAGCTCCTCAATAGAATCAATTTCGCATATAAACTGAACAATATCATGATAAGATGACGTAATGTGGCAGTTCCACGCCACATGAGTGTGGCACTCATCTTTTTATTATTAGTATCTGCAGATCCATAAATATATGTGCTGAAACGACCTGGCCGAAAACTTAAAGTAGACTGCTCTGCCACAACCTTAGATAATAAATATTTATCAATATCAAATGTGTCTTGTTCATATCATTTAAACCACAAACTATTAAAAGGGATATAACTACTATTAACTTGTATTATTACAGTATTTTAACTTGTGTTATTCCTAGGATATAAGTATTATTAACTTGTCTTGCAGATATAACCTTGTTCCCAAAATACCCGAATATTGTTGTGCAATTTGATTCTTGTTTATCAAAAATTTTGATTCCAATAAGTGCTATAAGAAATTTTCTTGTTATTATCAATAAAGACCTATAGTCAAGCCTAAACCTTGTAAAAGAGGCTACAACCTCGTAAAAACCACATTTTTCGTACAACTTATTGTCTGAAACAAGTTCAGACCAAGGGGTGCCCAAAAGAATCCATAAACAATCCCTCTGGAAAACATATCCTCCTTTGTCCTCCAAACTACCCACTTTTGAGAACCATGTTTTACCACTTTTATAACTGTAGCTTCAGTTATTCTAATCTTGGTTCGCTAACCATCTCAGTATTCTTCTCAACTTTTTTTCTGCTGTGAACATACACACTGGGCCTTGACCATTCTGGTTTTTTTTTTAATCTTAACTGTATCTACTATATTTACTAATAATAGTAACCATGTAAGTAAAGCTATCTACTTAATTGTTCTTCTCCTTTCCTAATATCACCTTTTCACCTTTATTTATTCCTAGCCTAAGCGACTTAGTCTTCTTTATTAGTTTTCAAACTTATTTCTGCACCCTGAACTCCCAAATCCTTCAAAAAATCTGATTTTGCTAACATTTATATCTAGGACACTGAAATCACCTGCATAACCAAAGTCAAGGCAGTTCAAAATGGATTCTATGATTCCATTTGATTCCATGCTCTTCTATAGCCTTCCCTGTGCTTCTTAGGACAAGGTCCATCTAAATGATCTACATTAATGGAGGTTGAGTACAACCCTGCTTACCTCCTGAGTCAATACAAAACTGGTTTCCAAATTAACCAACCTCATTTCCTATCTTAACCGCAGTAGTTGTTCTCATATGCAGTTCAATTAACTCATCTCAGTACCTTGCTTGGATAGGGCCTTGAGTAGAGCTGTTTTTTTTTTTGGGGGGGGGGGGGGGCTGAATCTTCTTTCCTTCTGAAAATCACATTGTTCTTCTCTACAACTTTATTCAGAACATATCTAAGTCTAAAAACTGTTATATTAAGTCATTTGTTTCCAATAGAAACCAAGCTATTGCTCAATTCGTTGCAAGGATTTAATTAAAGTTTTCTTAAAATGGCTAAGTACTTTCCCTGTTTAATCATTTTCATAATCTTTGGTAATTTATCTCTAACTTCACAATCACCTTATTTTTAAAACCCAATGTACCACAATGTCAGCACCTATGGCTTAAATTTTTTTTAGTTCTTTTAGTAATGGTTCTAAGGCTTCTTTAGATAATAAGTTTTCTTCACTTCCGAATTGTTACAAATTTTTTCATTCTTTTCTGTATAATTTCTTGTAACTTTATCACGGTTTAACACATTGTCTAAATGGTCTGCCCATTTATATGCCCATATACATTCTCTAAACATTACTTAACTGTTCTTGGAAAGTTCCTCTCAACTATGAAACATAAATATACGATAATATATTATATATCGTAATTAGTTTTAACAAAAAGTAATTTAAATATAATTGTTTTCAATAATGGAAAGCACACTGCCTTATCATACGGAAAACAAGAAGATATGTGGAATGAGTGATGTTTTGAAGGTGATTAAATACGTCATTCGACATAACTTTTTTGTTTCTTAGATTATATTTTTACTTGGTAAATCTTAAACATTATTAGTCATGGGTGTACATAGTCAAAGGAGGTACACATAATATTTTCTTGAATTAGCCACCAGCAGAATACCAGCAGCAGAATCTCTGATCTATGAAGAAATTCTTCCACGTTTTTTGTATATTTTATAATCGTTCTGCTCCTAACCTACAACAAATGCGTACACCCTTATTGTTATTATTTTTCCCTATATAGTCTTTCGTTTTCTGTGTCAAAATGATCATGGTAAGCTTTATGTGTTATATAATGTAAAATCCTCACCTTTTCTGCAATAAAAACAAGAAAAAAGTTGTCTTGCATTTTTTATGGCTGTGGGGTTATCTTGATTAATACTTTGGTCAGAATTTGCACGTGGCGTTCTTGGCAAAGTATTTTGGGAAAACCAAGAAGCATTGCGTCATTTGGGTGATTTGGAATTTTGGAATTAGAATAGTAGTTGTTTCGGGTATTGATTGTACCCGCACACGGGGGGGGGGAGCTATAATTCGGGAAAGGGGTCGCCGAACAAGTGCTTTTTTGTCAAGTGAGATATCTGAAAAGTATACATTTTTTTGCAGGTTTGGGAATCTTTGATGAAGGTCGGGAGGGAGAAAAGAGTGTTAATCCTGGCCCTAACTTCTGAAGACGATATTGGGAGTGGGGAGGGGGATGTTTGTATAAACAAATCCTAGATTCATCATATTTGAGAAGATTTAGGTTAATGAAGTACAACTGTGGTTACGTATTAAGGGATAGAGGATGGTTGTCTTTGATGACAACAATTTTGCCCCTTTTAATGTGGAACCAGGGGTGTCAAATCGCAAAAATATACGAGGGGAGGGTAAAGTGTATTTATCAAATTTTAGGGTGGGATTTTGCTGTTTTTTCTACTTTTTTTGCAATGAAAATATAAAAAATAGATGATTTGGAATAAACATGCCAAAATTAGGTATATGTCAAAATCTTGGGGGAGGTGCAAAAGTATATAGAGCGCCTGGGCCCCTCTATCACTGATTCTGGGTTCAAAAAGGGGAATCTGCGATCATAAACCTCACTTCTTTTGTTCCCACCGAAACACTTTTTTTGTCCACTTTGCACCAGACAGATCAAAACGGGTAATTCCGTTCTATCTACCAACCTTGTGTTGGTACCAACCAGTCCTTGTGTTTTATACACTTGTAACTTAAGATCAAATCGATTTAATTAATTTACTTAGGAGTGAAAATGATTACATGGTCAGAAATCAACACAGATCTTATCAAGGGGGGTGGGGTTGAGGCCCATAAAGTTTGAGGGTGATAGGAAATCAAAATAATAACGATAAAAGTCAAAGTTCACTATGTTTGGCCTTTTTTATTGATAGTCTCGTTTCGTTTAAAGATCATGTAAATTGATGCAACAACACTAATTGAGAAACAAATCTCTTAATTCGTTGGTTTATATTGTTTGGTCAAAACACCTAAGGGCTAATAGGTGCGACATGGTAAATGCCAGGGGAAAGCTTGACTGCGGCAATTTTTATTGGTCATTTACCCAAAAACTTGGAAAATAATGCTTTTTTACATTTTTTTTTCGTATTTAGATGCATGAAAAAAAAATCTGGCTAGTAGGTGCGACATGGTAAATGCCAGGGGAAAGCTTGACTGCGGCAATTTTTATTGGTCATTTACCCAAAAACTTGGAAAATAATGCTTTTTTACATTTTTTTTTTCGTATTTAGATGCATGAAAAAAAAATCTGTTTAAAAAACTAGTAAGACGTTTTATAGCATAAAATATTCACTAGCAAAAGTATTTAGTAGTAAATGGATAGAGAAATTTTGAGTTATTAAATCAAACGAGCCTGGAACTTTTGAGATTATTATAGCCATTTCAATGAAATATCTTTATTGCTATATGAATGACAAAATAATGCATGACCTCATGTCCTCACGGGAATATCAGATACCACGGGTTAATGTCAGACAGCCCGCTTTGATTTGAGGGGAACAATTATAATATAACCAACGTGGTTAAAAGAGTGAATTGAGATTCGAATAAAACGAGATTATAATGAGTTCAAGGTGAGATTATAATAGGATTACCGAGGAGAGTTTTAGAGCTGTAATGTATACTTGTACATTTTGGTTTTCTCCTTTTTGAGTTAAATGAGTCCTGAGGCCACACATGTTGAACAAGGCAATATGAAAAAACGCTTGACCCTGAAAAATGAAACGAGATAATTCACAGCCAATTAAAAAAAAGTAAAAAGATGACCATTATGTTTAAGGAAGAAAATCGAGTTTCTCAATAAAGTAGGACTATAGTGAGGCCATGGTGAAGCTTTAATGGGGTTTCCAAAGAGATTTTTTAGAGTAATGAAGGCTGCATAGTTTGTATTTTGGTTTTACTTATGTTTAAAAGAGAAAATCGAGTTTCTAAATAAAACGAACCTGTAGTGAGGCCAAGGTGAAGGTACAATGGGATTTCTAAACAGATTTTAGAGTAATGAAGACTGCATAGTCTGCATTTTGGTTTTTGCTTAGTTCTAAGGCCATATTACTTAAAATGTCAAAACGAAAAAAAAAGAAAAAAGGTTGGACTTAGAAAAAAGAAATGAGATAATTTACAGCCAGTAAAAAAAAAAAAAAAAAAAAAAAAAAAAAAAAAAAAATTCATTATGTTTAAAAAAGAAAATCAAGTTTCTAAATAAAGCGAGATTATTGTGAGACCAAGGTGAAGGTACGATGGGATTTCTAAACAGATTTTTAGAGTAATGAAGGCTGCATAGTTTGCATTTTGGTTTTTGCTTAGTTCTGAGGCCACATTACTTAAAATGTCAATACGAAAAAACATTGGGATGTAAAAACGAAACGAGATAATTCACAGCCAGTAAAAAAAAGTCGCCTTCTTACTGTTCACTTTAGAGGGTGACTTCATTTTGATATTCTAGTGGTTTGTTTTTTTGTTTGGTTTTGTGAAATTCATAACTATTTCATTTTTTTTGCTAAGAGTAGAGCAACTTTTTATTTACAACAAGATATAAACACTGTTAATAAATGAAAATGCAAATGCCTTATGGCCTACTTAAGCGCATTGCCTGTTACAAAGTTTTTTGTGAAATTCATAACTATTTCATTTTTTTTTTGCTAAGAGTAGAGCAACTTTTTATTTACAACAAGATATAAACACTGTTAATAAATGAAAATGCAAATGCCTTATGGCCTACTTAAGCGCATTGCCTGTTACAAAGAAACGAAAAAATCGTCATGCAGATTCCATTTTCATTAATTTATAAGGTTAAATCTTTACAAAATAAAACAAGAGAAATAATAATAACCTGACAGTACTTGTACCTGAAATGAAACAAGAAAACTAGAATAACCTGACACTACTTCTTCCTAAAATGAAACAAGAGAAACAATAACAACCTGACCCAACTTCTCATGAAAATGAAACAAGAAAAACAATAACAACCTGACCCTGGTTCTCCTTAAAATGAAACAAGAAAAACAATAATAACCTGACCCTGGTTCTCCTTAAAATGAAACAAGAAAAACAATAACAACCTGACCCTACTTCTCCCTAAAATGAAACACGAAAAACAATAACAACCTGACACTACTTCTTCCTAAAATGAAACAAGAGAAACAATTACAACCTGACACTACTTCTTCCTAAAATGGAATAAGAACAATAATAACAAGAGTTCCATATTTTTGGTTCCATGTGATGAAGGCTAAAATCAACCCTAGGCGTTGGTCGCAATTGAGATGAAAAATATGATCTATGGATGTGGGATGATTATGAAATTGTGATTTTTGTTGTAAAAATGGCACAAAATTTCGGTGGAAGTTGATCAAAAACAAAATCTTGATAAATACGGGAATAGAAATCAGTTGGATCTGAATGATCAAAAATAAACCAGAAGACCTTATAGGTGTCTTACTGAGGCTGAAAAATCAATATTTGAGAGGATCCAAAGTGCTTAATTTTGCAAAATTTGTAGTGATTTGTAAATAGAAGCAAACGTATATGCCCAAACTGAAGTGCAATAAAGGAAATAAGGATGAACAAGAGAAAAATTAACTGTCTTCAAAATATTATATAGCGGATAGCGGAACCATGAAAGAATCCCAATGTTTTTGATATCTTTAGTGACAAGATTTTAATGTGTTCTTTGACAGATAAACTTTCATCTAGAAAAATTCCAAGATACTTAAAATGGCGAACACGTTCGAGTTCAACATTATTATAAAAAAAGAAAAGAGAAAGAACTGCTTTGAACAATGCCTGTACGTGGAAACAACATATACGTATTCACTCAGCATAAGGATAGCTGTATGAAGGCATTGACCAAAATATGTTTCTCTTTTTTTCATAGACTATGAATCGTCCCGTTGTTTCTATTGTCCTTTTTGGGCTGCAGTTCCAGAATCATTTGACACAAAAAACTAAATAAAAGATAACGCTGTTTCATAGCTATGAAGCACAAAAAGTCAAATATAAACATATTGTTAAATAATGAATTAATTTATGTCTTGGCCACAGTATTGTAACCCTTATAGATTTGTTCAAAATCATGCTCAACTACAACGTCAATAATGTATCCCGTTTGTAATTTTTTGAGTTGACCTGTATTCTACCTTCTAGTGTAAGCGTTAAGACTAATCTTATGATTAGTATGACAAATAAGATGACCGATCATAAAACCAATGTGACCAATAATATGACCAGTCATAAAACCAATCATAGTGAAGATTTAAGGCATTATTTTTTGAACTTCGTAAAGGTTGGAACTTGGAATAGTATTTTTGCTATCTGTTTGATAAATCTGGCAATTCACAAAGGTATTCCTCTGCTTCTGTGGTTCAAGTTTGACAATAAAACCAAGGAAATTATATATCAACCATAAATTTAGATTATGGATTAGATGTATTAGACTAACAAGCATGACTGTGGTGTTATTCAAGAATTAATTTGATTAATTCTAAACCCCGTTTTTACCATCTAATCCTCCAAATAATCTTAAGATAAGCGTTCCATTTTTATTTGGTCTTTCATTTGTTTCTATTTTCTAGATGAATACCCCCTCCCTCCCCCCGGGGAAGCATATGAGGATGCGTAAACAGTTAATCCTGATAAAAACATTTTGTACTATGGTGTTGCTCAAGGATTTATTTGGTTAATGCTAAACCCCGTTTATGATATCGAATCTGCCAAATTACGTTAGAATGAGCGTTTCATTCATGTTTATTTGCTAATTCGTTTCTATTTTTTAGATGAATACTCGACAGGAGAAGAATATGAGGATGCATACACAGTTGATCCTGATAGGCACATGAAATCTTTTAATGGAACTGATATTGGAATTACGAACACGACTGAGGTAATTCTGCTTTTGATCCCGTTTTCGCAATGCATTGCGTTCAATTGAAATTGTTGGCGCAAAGAATATAATGAAAAGAGAAATCACCAATGCAGCAGCACAAACACATTAAAAAAAAGACAGAAGGAGAAAAGGAAGACTGTTTTCCTACATTAGTGAATACTTTGAATGAATAAAATTCATAATTAAATAAGAGTAATCATAAATGATATAAAATAAAGAATACTATAATACATACTGCTATATAATGGATCTACAGAATATTTATACCATTGATTTATTCGCCTCTGTATCTGGTTTTCTCTGTTTTGTTGCTGTTTACTTCAAAAGATTATTTTTTTCTGTTTTACATTGAACTTTTTTGCTTCATTCTCTATTTTTGTTAAGTGTCACGGACGGCTTGACGGAAAGCCTTGCCGAAAGATATGCTTTGTCTTTTCATCTTAATTCTTCTCAACCGGGTGAAAATCGCATTCGTTTTTTGGTCTCTTAATACTTTTTATGTTTCAATGGCACTTGGTATTTACCAAGTGATATATAGCGATCGCAATTTCTGTCAGTATGTCGGTCCCAGTTTAGGTAGTTTGGACACTTCAAGATAAGTTAGGACGATGAAATTTGGCAGGTATATCAGGGACCAGACCAGATTACTTAGAAATAGTCATTTCTCCGATACGACCATCTGGGGGGGGGGGGAGTGGGGGGATGGTTAATTCGGAGAATTAGAAAAAACGAGGTATTTTTAACTTAGGATCGGTTGTGATGAAACTAAGTCGGAAAAATATTACATAAAGTTGGGTTAATTCGGAAAAATTAGAAAAAATTAGGCATTTTTAACTTACGAATGAGTGATTGGATCTTAATGAAATTTGATATTTAGAAGGATCTCGTAATTCAGATTTCTTAATTTAAATCCCGACCGGATCCAGTGTCATTGGGGGGATTTGGAGGGAGAGAACTGGAAATCCTGGAAAACGCTTAGAGTGGAGAGGTCGGGATGAATCTTGGTCGGAATAATAAGCGTAACTCCTAGATACGTGATTGATATAACCGAACCAGGTCCACTCTCTTTTTGGGGAGTTGGGGGGGGGAGCTATTTCGGTAAAATGGAAAAATTAGAAAAAATGAGGTATTTTTAACTTACAAAAGGGTGACTGGATCCTTATGAAATTTAATATTTAGAAGGACCTCGTGTCAGAGCTCTTATTTTAAATCCTCATCGGATCCGGTGACATTGAGGGGAGTTGGAGCTGGAAACCGGAAATCTTGGAAAACGCTTAGAGTGGAGAGCTTGGGATGAAACTTGGTGGGAAGAATAGCACAATTCCTAGATACGTGATTGACATAACCGGATCTGCTCTCTTTGGGGGAGTTGGGGGGGTACCTGATTTGGTTGTTTGACAAATTAAAAAAACTAGGTATTTTTAACTTACGAAAGGGTAGTTGGATCCTAATGAAATTTGACTTGGAAAACGATTAGAGTGGAAAGATCGGGATGAAACTTGGTGAGAAAAATAAACACAAGTCCTAGATACGTGATTGATATAACCGTAACAGATCCTCTTTGGGGGTGTTGGGGAGAGGGTTAATTTGGAAAAATTAGAAAAATTTAGGTATTTTTAACTTACGAACGAGTGATCGGATCTTAATGAAATTTGACATTTAGAAGGACCTTGTATCTCAGAGCTCTTATTTTAAGTCCTGACCGGATCTGGTGATATCGGGGAGAGTTGGAAGAGGAAACCGGAAATCCTGGAAAACGCTTAGAGTGGAGAGATCGTGATGATACTTGGTGGGAAGAATAAGCACAAGTCCTAGATACGTGATTGACGTAACCAGACAAGATTGACTCTCTTTGGGAGAGTTGGAGGGAGGGTTAATTTGGAAAAATTAGAAAAAATTAGGTATTTTTAACTTACGAATGGGTGATCAGATCTTAATGAAAATTGATATTTAGAAGGACCTATTTAAATGATATTTAAAATTGATATTTGGATTTGAAGGACGGTTAGTTCGGAAAAATTTGAAAAAATGAGGTATTTTAACTTACGAACTGGTTATCGGATCTCAATTAAAATTGATATTTAGAATATCACCTCAATACTCAATACCAATACCCCCACTCAATATCACCTCAATACGGTCTTAACGCTAAAGTTTGACTTTTTGTTCCAATTAAATGAAAAAAAACAAGTTTTTTTAACTGAAAGTAAGGAGCGACATTAAAACTTAAAACGATCAGAAATTACTTCGTATATGAAAGAGGCTGCTTCTTCATCAACGCCCCGCTCTTTACGCTAAAGTTTGACTCTGTCTCTCAATTCTTCTTTTTAAAACAGTAAAAAACCTTAGCGTAAAGAGCGGGGCGCTGATGAAGAAGCAGCCTCTTTCATATACGAAGTAGTTTCTGTTCGTTTTAAGTTTTAATGTCGCTCCTTAGTTTCAGTTAAAAAAAACTTGTTTTTTTTATTTAATTTCTGAACGTTTTTGAATCAATGCATGTTTTGATTTTGGCTCTCCGCAGATGAATAATTAAAACAAAATTTGCCTTTTTTTTTTTTTTTTTTTTGGCTAAATGGCTTTCTCATAATTTTGATCAAATGATTTTGAGAAAAAAAGAGCGGGGGAGGAAGCCTAGTTGCCCTCCAATTTTTTGGTTAATTAAAAAGGCAACTATAATTTTTAATTTTTTACGAATATTTTTATTAGTAAAAGATCTACGTAACTTATAAATTAGCTTACGTAAAGAACTTTTGTATTCTCATATTTTTATTACATATATGAGGGGGTTCGCCCCCTTGTCAGATCCTCGCTCTTTACACTAAAGCTTAAATTTTGTCCCAATTAATTAAGAATGACCCAGAATCACAAAAGCCGTAGAATAAATAGTTGAAATTACTAAAAATACTTTAGCATAAAGAGCGAGGTATTAGGAGGAGGTGAGCCCCTCAAATGGGTAATAATTTCTGTTTCTTTTAAGTTTTAATGCTGCTCCTTACTTCCAGCTGAAAGAACTTTTTCATATTTATTTTTTCATTGTTTTTTTTTAAATAATGCTAGTAAATCCTGCGCTCCCTTCATGGAGATTTTCTTCCCCCATGACAAACTGTCGATGGAAAGTTCCCCCAGAATATCCCCCTCTTCTCAACCCCTCCCCCAACCAAAAAAAAAAATCCTCCTGAAAACGCCTGTACACTTCCCAATAACCATTACTATATGTAAGCACTGGTCAAAGTTTGTAACTTGTTGCCCCTCCCACGGGGACTGTGGGGGAGTAAGTCGTCCCCAAAGACATAGTTATAAGGTTTTTTTTTACTACGCTGAATAAAATGGCTATCTCAGAATTTTGATCCGTTGACTTTGGAAAAATAATTAGCGTGGGAGGGGGCCTAGGTGCCCTCCAATTTTTTTGATCACTTAAAAAGGGCACTAGAACTTTTCATTTCCGTTAGAATGAGCCCTCTTGCAACATTATAGGACAACTGGTTCGATACGATCACCCCTGGGAAAAAGAAAAAAAAAACAAAAAAACAAATAAACACGCATCCGTGATCTGCCTTCTGGCAAAAAATACAAAATTCCACATTTTTGTAGATAGGAGCTTGAAACTTCTACAGTAGGGTTCTCTGATACGCTGAATCTGATGGTGTGATTTTCGTTAAGATTCTATGACTTCTAGGGGGCGTTTCCCCCTATTTTCTAAAATAACGCAAATTTTCTCAGGCTCGTAACTTTTGATGGGTAAGACTAAACTTGATGAAACTTATATATTTAAAATCAGCATTAAAATGCGATTCTTTTGATGTAGGTATTGGTATCAAAATTCCATTTTTTAGAGTTTTGGTTACTATTGAGCCGGGTCGCTCCTTACTACAGTTCGTTACCACGAACTGTTTGATTGTTTAAGAATAACTATTAGAATGATAAGTTTTTTTTTTTAATTTCTATAAAAAAAATTATTGCGTAATGAGTGAGGTATTGACGAGGGGGTAACCTTCTCAGCTGCGTAATAATTTCTTATTGTTTTAAGTTTTGATGTTGCTCCTTACTTTCAGTTGCAACAACTTTTTTTAAATTTAATCTCTGGTTATTTTTTAAATAACACTGGGAAGTCTGGCTTCTCCTTCATGGAAAATTCCCTTCCCCCTAAAAATTTTGTGATGGAAAGATCCTCCCACGTAATCTCTCCCACCAGAAAAATTCCTCCCATCCGAAAAATATCTGCCTACTTCCCAATAACCAAAACTATATGTAACCAATGGGCAAAGGTCATAGCTTGCAATCCTGACCCGCTCAATTTTGGGGGTCAAGTTATTCTCGAAGACATAAGTACTGGATCTTTTGACTATGCTGAACAAAATGACTTCAGTAAAAAAGGGGCGTGGGAGGGGGCTTTGTTGCCCTCCAATATTTTGGTCACTTAAAAATGGCACTAGAGTGTTTGATTTTCGATCTAATGAGCACTCACTCGATCCTCTAGGATCACTAGCTCGATACGATCACCCCTGGGAAAAAAAAAAAAAAAAAAAAAAAACAAATGACAAGCATCCGTGTTCATTTTTCTGGGAAAAAAAATGCAAAATTCCTCCTTTGTATAAAGAGCTTGAAACCTCTGCAGTAAGGTGTTCTGACATGCTGAATCTGATGGCGCGATTTTCATTAAGCTCGTTTGTCGCTTTTGGGGTGTTTCCCTCCTTTTTTGAAAATTGGGCAAATTTTCTCAGGCTCGTAAATTTTGATGGATAACATTCAACTGGAAAGATTTTATATATTTTGAATAAGCATCAAAATTTAATTCTTTTGATTTATCTGTTGTTATCAGGACTCTGTTTCTTAGGGTTTCGATTACTATTGAACCGCATCGCTCCTTACTTATAGTTCGTTACCACAAACTGTTAAAAAACTGACCCATGAAAAAGCGACTCGTTCCAACTTGTTCTGTGTTTTGTGAGTAGGGAGGGGGCGTTCGGGGGGAGGATACACCTGTGTTTTGAGCTTATTCCTCCTACGAATCGGCTTGAATTACTGGGACTTGATTTTACCTAGCAGAAACCCTGGCGCATACGGCTTATGAAAGAAAGCTACCCCATAAATTTTGAGAGGCCCAAAATTCACTCCCCAAAAATTAATTTCAGAGTTTTAAACAAGTATTAAAAATGTCAAATTATGCATCTGTGATATATTCTGTTACCTTTTTGTACATGCTTGTATTTGTCAAAGTAAAATACGAGCAGCATTCTCCTCTCAGCTCCTCTTATGTAAGCAGCTCCTGCAAGCTCATCCTGTAACTCTTAATACATACTGAAAAAAGATGCCTTTTCCTAACTTTGTCAAAACACTTAAGCCTTCTTAACAGTATATAATATACACTGTTACTATAAATAAATAGAAGCTTTTTTCTGAAATTGTGGACGAAAAAAGACGGAATTATCTTGGCTACGCCATTTGGCGGGAGAGTTGAGAATGCCACACAAAGTGCAGAAGTGGTAGCCCTGGGGGTGGCGATAGAGTGGGAGACCGAGAAATACACTCAGACGTGCGCACAGCCGTGAAGTCCGATGTGCGTATGTTACCTTGAAAGACCGAAATTGAAGAATGTCGACAAACACTGGTGAATGCCAACAAACACTCAATACGTCAGTGAAAGATTGAATATTTCATTACATTCTTGTTTATTCGAGTATATATACATTCTTGTATATATACACCCTGGCCGGTGTATGTCGACACGGCAGATATGCTCTGGAGAATCTCCAAAAGAAAGGAGCCAATTAGGAGGCAACAGGCTGTTTCCCACCAAGTCCGTTTCTCTGCTTCGATTCAGTCAGCTTTGCCAGTTAGATTTCTCATCAGGGATTCCCCCTGTAGTACGAAACTGCTATTTCACCACTATTTCATTATCTATAGCAATGTAGCACTTGCAGGGTTGTCACCTGTAGCGTGAAAGTGCTATTTTAACACTATTTTAGCTCTATCACATTTGATTGTTGCACCGAAAATTGCTTTGTGGCACGGATATTTGGGCAATTCTAGCACTTTAGGAACTGACCGTGGTGGCAACCCTGTTTGTCAGTCGTATGCAGGTTTGGTGGTGACTAATTAGGTAAGGTTATAAATCTCAGAAATGGGTTCTCAGAAATATAAAACAATTCAGAAATGCTCAATATTAACCATTAGTGCATAGTGAATATAAAAAATCTCAGAAATACTCAACATCCACCATCAGTGCATAGTGAATGTCGACATTCACCGGTGTAAGTCAGAAATAAGGATATTTAACTGACATTTCGGACATACACCAAGCGCCTATGTATATGTTGACATTCACCGATGAATGTCGATATTCGCCAATCAATCAATCAATTTATTGATACTAAAAGAAAAAAACTATTACAAAAGTAAAGTGGTTACTAGGCCCAAGAAGCTTTGCTTGTAATGGACCACAGAGAACAAGAATTAAACACTATATATATATATATATATATATATATATATATATATATATATATATATATATATATATATATATATATATAATAAAAAAAACAAAAAACACTGGAACAAGACAAGGACATTGAATAAATAAGATATTTAACAGAGAGAAGATTTAGAAGGAGATTTAACATATAGCTAAAAATGATTTTAAAAGAAGAGAAGAGACATACAAATTAGGAAAGGATTAATAAAGAGAGAGAAAAATTATTGAATTGGAAAGACCCGACGAAATAATGCCTTTGCAGAAAGAAAAGGAGGGACATCCGAAGGGATGAGTTCCATAATAGAATTGATTGATATACTGGAGACCTCTAGGCTGCTGTAAAAGATCGTTTTGGTAAAATAAATCGTCGAGAAGAATTACGTAAAGAAGAATAGTACATACCTGAGCCTGTCCATGAAAAAAACTGCTGTAGGGGTGGTGGGAGAGTACCTAGAAAAGCAGAATGCGCAAAATAAAGAGTACTTTTGCCTATAATATGAAAGGCTAGATTTTGGTCTTTCACCGTAATACATATATATCACTCAAACCCTAATGGGAAGATGTCCTCGTTGGATATACCTTGCTTCGTCGATGCTTTATGCGCCTCAGATGGTTCCATTTTTCGCCATATGTCATATGTTCGACATATTGGGGCAAAAGGGTTTTTGGTTTCAGAAGTCCCAAATTTCGACTAGAAAGACATAATTCCAGTTGATCAGTCTCAGTTTAATTCAAGGAAGAAAACATTGAAGAACATTTATTTTCATTTTCCAATTGAAAATTAAGATATCTGTTTTTATTTAATTAATTTTTTTTTAACCTGTTTGAGTTGGCTTCAGTACCCCACTTACATTGTGTCTTTTCTTCTTCCGCACATGTGTGTCAATCTTGTATTTTTTGAAGAGGTAAATACTTCGTTTAATTCTCAACCTCATAAGGTCAGCTTTAAGGCGGCTCTTAAATCATTTTGTTATAACTAAATAAAACGATAAATTGAAAAAATAGAAGGAAAAGAAATGTTAAGGAAATATATAGAAAATTAATAGAAACATAGTTTACAGAAAAAAGCAAAAAAAAAGCCTTCAAGATTTAAAATTTAAGAAATTTTTTAAAAAATTAAAGCAAGTATTAGAAAATATTAACAAAATGTAAAATACTATTTATTAACCTTTAATAAGATATGATTAAAACATAAAATTTGCTTTGTTCGGTTTATTTTCGTTTACTCATGTCAAGGTGGCCTTTGATGTAGTTGACGTCTTTAGATGGCAGTTTTTGCTTATTTTGCCCATTTGTTTACCCTTATTTAGGGACTTGCGGCCCCTGTCAAGTGTTTTCGTTCTTCTTCTTCTTTTTTTGCGTGGGTTTTATGTGTTTTCTGACAATGTAACTAAAATGTATTCATCATAAAGTAAATGATTATGACTAAGACCAAAGAAAGTAGTTTTCTCAAAAGGGCTAAATTGCAGCCGCTTCTGAGATCAACAGAACATACAGAGAACTAGAATTAATAAACTTAACAAGAAAGTACAGAACAAAAAGAATAGTTAATGTTAATTTAGCAAGTGGAACATAGGCTAGTTTAAAAAAAAATATACAAGTATACCTTCTGTAGGCTACCCTTTAGCCAAGGGATTTTTTAATATTCAATTCCATGTAGAAGAAGTGTGAGAAAGGAGATAAAAAAACTGAATTTTTTTAAATTACCGGTATAATTTCAGTGAGTAACTCTTGATGGAATTTCCCCCCCTATAATACAGCCCGGAATTTTCTTTCTAATTGTTTTCTTATTTAGTCCAGTGCAGGGGAAACTGAAGTTAGAAAAATAATTTTTTTATTTTCATAATTAAGCTCAGAATTTCACGAAGCGTCATTAGATGGTATTTCTTTTTCCTACAACACAAGACTTTCTTATTGTTTTCTCAATCAGTCCAATGCAGGGTAAATGTTTACTAAGAGATAAAAAAAAAGTTTTATTTTTATTTTAATCTTATAGATTTTCCAAGTAACGGTAGATGGCGTTTTGTTTCCTAGAAGACAGACTTAAGTTTCCTTTCTCAGTAGGTTCTTATTCTGCTCAATGCAGGCAAATGCTAACAGAGATAAAAAAATAATGGATTTTGTTTTCTGCAATTATCCGTATAATTATACTGAGTAACAGTAGATGGTGTTTTATTTCCTAGAAGGGAAACCCGAGTGTCCGTTCTCATTATTTTCTTATTTAGCCTAATGCAAGGATACTGTTAGCAAAGAGGTTAAAAAACTAGATTGTTGTTTAAAAAAAAAAACTAAACTTATAATTTTGCTGAGTAATGTTAAATGAGTTTTTTCCCGTACTGTACAAACTTGAGTTTTAATTTCTTATTCAGCCCAATGTGGAACCAATGTTAACAGAAAGTTTAAACAACTGAAGTTTTCCTAATTACCTTATACTTTTACTGACCAAATTCAGAAGGCGTTCTGTTTCCCAGTAGACAAACTTGACCTCCCTTTTTCATTTGCTTCTAATATCATATGTCGTTTCTTTTTTTCTATTTTTAGTTGTCATCCATTATATCTTATACATTGCTCTTTGCGTTCGGCCTTCAAAGCATTGAAGTAAAATGGAATAGTTATGTTGAGGTTCTTTCAGGTTCAGCACGCTAGGCTCTTCCATTATAATGGAAAATTTCCATTATAATAGAAAATTTTACAATATATTTGATAGTTGAGAAATATATTGGATAGTACGTCGGGAGAGTGGCAAATATATTGGAAAGTTGGACTTATACTGAAAAATGGATTTAAATGTGTTTTATGCTTGTACATATGTCGGTACCCCATCTAGATGTTTGTGAGCATAGGAATATTGCTATTTATAGTGTTTTTATTATTTGTTTGCCTATTATTTATTTGCCTATGCGGGTGCCTCTCCTATTGGATCACAAATACATGTATTTTTTTCAGGATACTCATATGTATTATAACAGCTCCTTTTATCCTGAGGTCTCAGGGACATGGAAAGAATATTGGTTAGACCTGACAAAGGACCCTGAATCCCACACTGTACTGCCCGGTGCACACAGGAAAACGGCTGTAAGATCTTAACCATTAGTTTTATATATTTATTATGTTTCATTTTCTCCTAATATTATTTCTCCTAACATATCTCGTGTATTCTTTTTTTTTCAACCAGCAATGAGACAACAAGAGGGAAGTCAAGACCCATGACAAGATATCCCCCCCAAAAAGAAAAACAACCAATAACAACAAATTCATAATGATAATAATATGCATTTATATCTGGAATGTCGCCTGCCAAGGTGTTGAATGTTGGTAGACTAGTTTAATTATTGTCTGTATTGTAATAGTATAAATTTTATGATAAAGATAAATATAAAACACACTATTTTTATAATTATTATCTATATAAATAATTTGAGTAATGTTTATTATTTTAATTATCTGTTTCTTATTTATTATGTTTCATATTCTATTTCTCCTATCATATTTCGTGTATTTTCTTTTCTTTTTATTTGTTTCTCATTTATTGTTTCTCATTCATTATATATCATATATTGTTTCCCATATCATATCTCATTTAATGTATAAGGTTTATATACAGTTATATTGTTATATTGTAAGGTTTATATTGTTATATTGTCATAAGGTTATATTGTTTATATACAGGGCCGTACCCAGTATGTTTTTTTTGGGTGGGGGTTTACAAAATATTTTTTTTCGGGGGGGGGGGACTACAAAAATAAAATGAAAATCAATTAAAAATTTGTTCGTATTCATTTTGTTACGTTTTTTCAGAGCCGGACAAATATTTCGGGGGGGGGCAACCTCCCCCCCCCCCCTGGATACGACCTTGTTTATATACAATGTCCAGGTTTTAGTATGTCATTTTTTCGCTTTTCAATGGTTTTAATATATTAAGGCAAGACAAAAATTATGCCATTGCTCTATAGCTGGATTCTGTTCTGTCTATGGATAGAATTTGAAATTTGGATTTTAATTGAATTTATTTGTACTTTAATTTTAATTACGGATTAGATTTTAAAATCCTCTTCCACAGAATTCTTCAGATCCAAAATACATTGGAAAATGATTTAAAACCGCTTAAAAAAGAGGACAAGCTATGCTTGAGTATGTAGAGACACTTCTTTAAGAAGAGTATCTAAGTATTATAAGTATCTATATAATTATCTAAGAATTAAAGTATCTAAGTAATTTTCTTTAAGAAGGGTATCTAGGTATTATATATCTAGGTATTAAGTATCTAAGAAGTAAAGTATCTAAGTAATTTAATAATTCTGGTTCTGTGAATGCATCGATCTGAGACTAATGAATCTAATATAATAATACTAATATAATAATAATAATGAATATAATAATATAATCTAATAATATAAGTCTTTTGTCTTCTTGGTGGAAGTTACTAATGCAGGTTTGTCGCAAAATTGCTTGTTTATATTGGAAGATATACCTTAAAATATGTACATTTCATACACTTTACAATGCACTTGTAAAGCGTGCATTTTGTACAATATGTACATTTTAAATACCCGTATGTACACAAAAACAAAAAAAAAGGTTGTTGTTGTTTCGCTTATTTTTGAGCCAGATCCTACAATATCAGAGCTGAAGTGAATTTTTATATTTTTTATATATTTTTATATAATATGTATTAGTATGTTTTTTATATATTTTGTTCCGACCAACTTCTGTTGTATCAAGCACGTTTTCGCTTTCGAGTGGAAAGATCTGTTTAAGCAGGCAAGATAGATGGCAGCACTTTTAATTCGAAGTTTAACTAAAATCTAAAAGTTCTTTAGATATATGATGATCCCCTGGCCTCGACGCCACAATATTTTCTTAGAATATTCAATAGAAGAATTTATAGTTTCAAAAAGGAGCATTTTTCTTACGGTTCGAAAGTGCTGCCATCGTTTCTGTTTGGGATTAAAGTTTGCAACTTCATTATCTGGTTTTGGGACTGTGGCAGTATGTCAAAATCTCATTCAAGTGCCGATCTATTCAAATTACTTGCAGTGGAGCAGTGGCGCCAATTCACGGAAGTTAGGGGGGGGGGTTACGACAATGCTTGTTTCAAATCTGGAGGGAGGGGGTCATTTTTTAATTCTTTTAGGGAAGAACCTAAAAAGCCATTTTGAATGAAAATACCCAAAAAGGATACTGTTAAAACCTAGGGGGCTGAGGATAAAAAATCTTGCAGGGGATCGTAACGGTGCCATAGGAGGGCTCCTTAACTTCAATAGTTTTTTTCAATGCTGAATGGGTACTTGCCTCGTAGGTAAGATATGAATAAAGAAAATAGATTGAACGAATCTAAACTGTATTGATTTAACTGTTGGAACTGAATAGTGGTAATTCCTGTTGGAATTATCCAACTATTCGATCTATTATTGAATTATTGCCGATCTATTATTGAATAGATCAGCATTATGAATAGTGCCGATCTATTCAGATCCTGTTGGAACTGAATAGTGATAATGTAAATTCTGTCTTAATGTCTGGTTTTGATTTATATGGGCTGTTTAATTCATTAAATCAATCCTCAACAACCTAGCCATTGAGTTGAGGCTCTTGGGGGGTTATCGCCAATTTTTGCGTGCTATTTGTTATTGACAATCGAATTTAATAAATCCATCCACTTGACCCCAAGAGCTTATGTCTATGGTTATGATTATGACATAGTCAGCCAATTATGACTATGCAAATTAGAAAGAGATTCTACAAATTGCAACTCCAAATTTAATTGAAAAATTTTCACGCTGATGAGTATATAAAAAAAGTGTGGAATAGCATTTTGATTATTTGTTCTATATGTATCCTTAATGTAAGTCTAAGTGATTATGCTGAACGAAATGTTATGTAATAAAATATAACCTATTATAAATAATATAATAAATAAATAATATTCTTTAACTCTTAATAATTCTTTAACTCTGGAAAAGACTGCTCATGGGAAACCATTTAGTTATATGCATGAATACACCAAGAGTATGAATACAACCAAAGGCCACACCCGGCTAGCTCGGAGGGTTGAACATCAAACTCGACCTTGTAGTGATCGGTTTGATTCTGATGTTTCGCTTTTTACCGTCGGTAATAGACAAATATTGAAAATAGATGTAAAGCTAAAATTTGTATTTGTGGAGGTAAGCGAATATTTGACTTTTTTTTACTTATGATTTTTTTGTATGGATAAAGAATTTGACTAACGGGAAGGGAGGTAATTACTTTTACTTGTTGCGAGACTAGACGGGGACGCCTCACCTGTATCTAGAAAACTACGTATGGTTGACTCCCATTTGTCGCGATCTTGTACCAGTTCTTCAGCAAACCGGAGCCAGCAGCTCTCCCACTTTCTGCCAAACCTTCGAAATCCGCCAACGGGGTAGAGGTCGTTTTTAGTAGTTTTGGTAGCCCACCAATTCCTCAATTGACCGCCAGGTCGCCTGCGTCAATCTGGCAGCGGGGCAGCTAGAAGCACTTGCCTTATGATGCGGTTATTGGGTCTTCTAAGGACACAGCCAAGCCAACGCAATCTTCTCTGTTTGACAATCATGGCGGCGGGTTCGATGTTAAAGCAGTGATGGCTGCTGTGGTGGCAATAGGAAGGAAGGGGAATCTTTTCTGCTCGATAAATGAATATATTCAAGTTAAAGTTGTGGCAAGTCTATCCTGTTTTATCTCACCACTGGGGGATCGGTTTCAAATTCTAAATGACAGTTTTTCTTAGGGAGGGAGGGATTAATTTCTCCTAATACTCTCGAAAGGGTATTGTTATATCCATATGGCGATAGTCCCTACTGCTATGTTTTTTTTGTTTGTTTTTTTTTTTTTTTTTTTTTTTTTTTTTTTTTTTTTTTTTTCTTTTTTTTTTAATCAAGAAGCATTTTAATATCCGGAAGATTAAAGTTTTCTGTTATGCTAAAATTTTTAAAATTTCATTTTAAGTCAGTAATCAGCCAGACGTCTAGGCGGTTTTAAAAACCAAATTTTTATACGTCTTTTAACACTTTGGTAAACTTAAGGATAAGAACTCGATACGGACATTCCAAGAACAGTTTGGATATGAAATGGGAGAGTTTAGAATATAATACTGCCAAAAAATAGAAGGTTTGCATTTATATGATTTAAATCAACATATACGTCAGTTAAAATAGATTACGAAATCTAATGTAATTTAATTTTGAGTCATTAATTTTTAAATCAAATTTTTTCTATTTTCTATGTTGGAAGTAAGTTAGCTTTAAGAATATCTTTAAAGTTAATTTAAGAATTAAAATCAATTTAATTTATTAATTTAAAAAATTAATTTAATTCAATTTATTAATTTAATTTATTATTAAAATTAATTTATTAATTTAAGAATTAATTTAAGAAAGTTAATTTAAGAATTAACTCGTTTAAAACACGCAGCTTTAAGGTCGCGTTAAATAACATCTATTTGAAAGATGTGTCATTTCAGTGATGTTTTAATTAATCAGTTTTGTTGAACTGGCCAGCTAATCTTAGAATGCGTGGAGGATCCAATCGTCTTCGAAGCGTTCTCTTTTGAAAAATTGTTATTTTTTTGAAAAACTGTTCTTTTTTAAATGCAGCAGGGGCTAAACCAAGATGGGAACGTCCTTGAACGGAGTGGGGAGAGGTTATAAGAGAAAATAAATCTATACCAAGTAGGAACTTCATTACTAAGAATGAGCTTCTGCAAGTATGTAGATTCGAATGGAAAAGAAGAGTGAACTTATATGGTCTCATGTGGCTTGATGCTGTGATGGTTTGACAGTAGAGGTAGCACTACAACGGCATGTTGCAATGAAACTGAACCGTTTTTCTCCCCATCTCCTAAGTTGGAAATTTAGCAACTTCTATGCTTCGAGGTGCAATTATAGAAAAACTGTTCATGTTAGATTTTACACTGAATTTTAAATAGGCATTTGGGAAAAACCTGAAATCTGAATATGCGGTCTGAAAAATGCACTTAATTCTGGCTTCACAGTCCCAGTGACAGGCTTCACAACCTCAGTCTCTTATTGCCGTTTCTTCTTCTGTATATATGCATCTAGGCTTTTGGACAACCTTTATAGATCTTCCTTTTTCTGTTTTTAGACAATATACGTCACATTTGATTTCCCGTTTTATGGTCACATTGTCAACAACGTTACAATTGCCACTGGTGGTTTTCTGTACATGGGAGATTACTTACACCCCTGGTTGGCCGCAACGCAGTATGCTGCTCCCCTATTGGCTGATTTTGACACTATGTCTAATCCTAATTCGTCAATACGATATAAGGATAATGGAACGGCGCTAACTGTTCAGTGGGATCAAGTTGTTATTCATAACCGAACTGATTTAGGAAGTTTTACTTTCCAGCTAATTTTGAAGAAGTAAGTTTTCTTTCTGTTATTTTTGTGTTGTTTTTTTTTTACTTTTTTTTTTAAATTATTGTCAATGAAATGCATCACTTTTAAGTGTTGAATCTCATATGGTCTAAAAATATAACTCTTATGACCCCTGATTGAAACCATAACACTCAGTGACCTTAGGGTAAAGCGAAAATAGCGACGAAGACCACACTGCCTTTCTATAACAAAACAAATACAACGTAGAGACAATAGGGAAAATTTCAAGACAGTGGAAATTATTTCTGTAGATATTTCGGCCCTATGTCCAAGGGTCGTCTTCAGCACAATACAAGAATAAGAGAGAATATATATATATATATATATATATATATATATATATATATATATATATATATATATATATATATATATATATATAAAAAAGAACTTACATCAAATTGTGAGGATTAAAACTGAATAATTAAAAACACTTTTTAAAAAAACTTTTTTTTAAAAAATAGCCCTAGCATCCTTACTTCAACGAAGTTCAACCAGGACTGGCGAAAAGAATGAAATGGAATATAAGCTCATTCAAACTGAAGAGAATAAAATGATTAGATGCAATTTCTTAAAGCTAATCTTGCTTGTTTAGCAGCCTGTCTCAAAGGCCTTTTCGTAGTTGGTTCAGTACTATTATAAATCGGTTTAGTAAAATATTTTGTTAGATCATTTTTAATTAAATTTGAGTATAAATTTGGGTATACTCACTAAATTCTTTATACTCAGATTTAATTAAAAATGATCTGACAATTCTTCTGCAGTTAAAATTGTCTAAATCTTGCAAAAGTGCCCAAAAACGTGTAATTTTGGACTAATCTTGACAATGCGCGTATTGCTGACAAAACTGGTTATCATACTATATATAAAGCCTGTAATGACCTTGTTAGCATTACAGTTAGCATATTCAGGTGGATTTTTTTTTATATGGATATTGCTTTTTGTCAACTGATTTGGGCTATTATCTTTTTGAAATCGTTGTAAAACCGATTTTTTTTTTTCACAGTCTAGCTTACTAAAGCCTTGTTGTCATTTTAATTTTTTTTTTCAATTTTTCATTTTGCAATGTGGCGTCAAAATTGGTAATTAATCAATGTCTGCCCAAATAGGGTCGTTTTGTTCCCACCCTATCAAGGTTTGAAATGATTGGTTGTTTTCTGATGGTCCTTGGCCAACTTCGGCCGAAAAAAGTAGATGAGGACGCGGCTGATATACAAGCGTTGCCTTAAATTATAAGAAAGAAAAGAAGAGATGGCACCATTTAAAGCCGCCATTAATGCCATCATTTATGAAATTCAAAAATGATAACTAAGCAAATATCCAACTCTAAAAGATATTCTGGTGGAACAAAACCGGTTCTAGTGATATTCTAGTGAAATAAAACTGGTTTTAGTGATATTCTAGTGAAACAAAACTGGTTCTAGTGAAACAAAACTGGTTCTAGTGATATTCTAGTGCAAATTCATTTTGCTCGATTCTAAGTGGATTATGGAAGCCCAATTTGAAATTCCCTTCGTTACTTTATTTCTATTAAAAGATGATACCTAAAAGAGAAAAAAAAGTAGAACATCCATTGTTCAGCTATGTATAGCATACCTAATAAACTATGTATATATAGAACATACAAAGTTAAGCATAGTTTAACTATGTATGTAAACATGCATAATTACATATATAACATTATTTAAACAAACATATATATTAAATATTTTTATAATATGCATCTATATTACTTATTATATATTAAACATATATACTACGTATTTAAACAAACATACATATTATACATATATATGTCAACACATAGTTTAGAACATACATATTTTCAAACACCTCAATCAACCTCAGTTAAATCGGGATCAAAAACTTTAAACAGGATCACATAAGGCCACAATCGTCTTATAATCAGATGAATTCACGCAGGGAAACAGGTAACCATATAAATGAAACATTGACAAATTGAGAATTTGTCAACATTTGTCCAACATTGAAAATTCGCACAAATTTCGGTAGTATTAGCATAATACGAATGCTGGCATAATAAGAATGAAAAAGAAGTTTTATGTAGCCGACCAAACTCGACGTGACCAAACCAACGAATGCTTGCGTTATAAGAATGAAAAAAAAGTTTTATATAGCCGACCAAACTCGATTTAGTTACCAAACCAACGAATGATGAGTTATAAAAATGAAAAAAAAGTTCTATATAGCCGACGAAACTCGACGCAGTGACCAAACCAACGAATGCTGGCATTATAAGAATGAAAAAGAAGTTTTATGTAGCCGACCAAACTCGACGTAGTGACCAAACCAACGAATGCTTCCGTTATAAGAATGAAAAAGGAAGTTTTATATAGCCGACCAAACTCGACGTAGTGACCAAACCAACGAATGCTGGTTTTATAAGAATGAAACAGAAAGTTTTATGTAGCCGACCAAACTCGACGTAGTGACCAAACCAACGAATGTTTGCGTTATAAGAATGAAAAGGAAAGTTTTATATAGCCGACCAAAACTCGACGTAGTGACCAAACCTAAAACTGAAAAAGGAAGTTTTTTTGTAGCCGACCGAACTCGACGTAGTGACCAAACCAACGAATGTTGGTTTTATAAGAATGAAAAAGAAAGTTTTATGTAGTTGACTAAACTCGGCCTAGTGACCAAACCAACGAAGCTACCTCTTACCTCTGAGATGAACGTATGTCTAAGAAATCGAGCATCATCAAGCAAATGTCGAAAAATAAAAGTGAGTAATGGAATTGCCTCACGAAGTATAAAGCATTACCTCACAATCTAACTGGAGGAATAAGGGGTGACCAATAATAGTGTCACTGGTGAAAACAGTTCTCACCATCATTTGAGCAGAAATATAATTGACGGAGACGATGATCTAAAGTAGAAGTATCCAAATACTATGTTTTCAACCCAATTTAACTTTATCTTGGAAAATGGCTGACAATGTCCTTGAGGAAGGCCATGCTTTAGACAGGCTAATGCAGTAAAACAAGAATCTTTCAGCCACAATATCTATTTTAATGAGGCCCCATCGAAAACCTCAAACAGAAAAACATAACACCGCAAACAGTTTGCTGTCAGATGAGTGCACCTAGCGAAATAGAGGTATCCTTCTGGGGAGGACTTAGGGAAATAGGAAATAGCGAAATAGGAGTTTACCATGAGGTAACTTCCTGGGAAGGACTATTGTCCTGGGGAGGACAATATTGGCAAATGAGAATTCACCAAAATTTAAGTGGTGTTAGCATAGTGATGGAATTCATATGGAAGGCGTATGGAAGTATTATACACCACTTTAAGATAAAATAAGGCGTCATTCTTGCAGAATACAAACACAATCCAAAAATACTAGCATTATAAGAATGAAAAAGAGAGTTTTACGTAGCACTGACTAAACCGACGAAACTATGTATTACCTCTGAGGTGATATCACATCCCCAAGGGGTACAATCTTATACAATCTTACTGGTTGGACATTGGGTGGCCATTAGTGCCACTGGTGAAAGTAGTTTATACCATCATTTGAACAGTTAGAAAATTGACACAGACGTGGATCTAAAGTTTTATGTTTTCAACCCAATTTTAACTGTTGTTGGAAAATAGTTGACAACATCCTCGAGGGTGGTCATGCATTAGATGGGCTCGTGTAATAATTCAAAGCCTTGACAGCCACAGTATCCACTCGCATTAGGTGCTATTATTAACCCTGTACAGGGCCATTCGGAGAATACTGGTGGTCTATTCAATCAGGTCCCTCTACGTTGGAGATCCTGTTGAGCAAGAAAATTAAGTCAAGTAACCTATAAAAGTGAAGTACAATGAGAAAATGGTGTCTTAAAAACTGCAACTGTAAGTGTGTATAAACACGATAATTCAGTCAGTAGACAGAAAGCGAGTGGAGAAAGTGAGTAAACACTCGATAGTAAACAAGAAAGTTACACATTTTGTGAGTAGACCGTGGACAGCTACATTAACTCTAAAAGAAAGGTTGTGTATTATAATTGTTTCCAGAGATCGGAATTTTCCCAAAAACTAAGAATTGTGGCCTTCTTCCGAAGACGAAATTGTTCTGAAAAAATATTTTTCTTCTGAATAAAATTAATAGCAAATTCTTATTTATAATATACAGAAAATTTAATATCTTATATGTTAATATGTTATATATGTATATATTTTATATGTTTATATCTGTTCTTTTTTTTTAGTACCGGTGAAGTTTTATTTGTGTACAAAGATGTGCCTGTGAATATAACAGACATCAATGACGATAAGCATCCCGTTCGTGTAGGTTTATCTGATGCCTATATTATAGAAAAAACACTATTTTGTGAGTAAATCGTTTTGGTTTTCCTTTGATATTTCAGATATGTTCTTTCTTACAAAATGGATGTACATACCGTCTTTTGATTTATTTTAACATACTCTAAAAGTTTCGACTTAATAAACTTAGCTGTTAGCTGTTTGGTCTGCAAGATATTGCCGGCGCGAGCTTTGGACAACCTGGATTTGCATAGTGTCTTTTGATTTAGTTTAACACACCCTGGAAGTTTCGTCTTAATAGCCTTATACGTTCCTGAGATATTACAGAGGTTCTTTTGATAAGAAGCATCCATATAGTACTTCTTGATTCAGTTCATCGTGTCCTGAAAGTTTCAGCTTCACTCCCTTAGCCCTTTCTAAGAAATTCTTTATCTGTGCCACCTGTTTCTTGCTTGTTTATATTACTGATAATGCTAACCTAATTTCAGTTTTAAGACAAACAACTCGGCTGTAATAATCTAAAAGGCGTTACCTGACATTGTATGTCAAAATGAGATTAAAGGTCAAGTTCAATCAATTTGTCTGACCCATGTTTTTCGGTTTTTATGGCAATTGGAAGTTTCAGTTTCTTCCAATTTGTGTTTTATTTACTTTATCCCCCCCCATTGCACTTCCTTGCTCAAGGGCCTTGAGACGGAGATCAGCACCGCCGGTTCGGACCTTAAGGGTCTATTGCCGCATCCTTTACCTTTTTTATAATGCGAAATTTATTTTGGTTTATCAAATTTCTCTAAATGGACTTTGTTCTAAGGAGATCTCTGAATGAACATCTTTTGCGAGTTTAGGATGCAAGAATAGGTTTAAAAATTTATGTTAAGAAGACATAGCTGCTAAGACTGGAAATAAGTAAAGGTATGTCGGGTAATATCGAGCATATCGGGTAATAAGTGATATCGGGTAAGGAGAAGATCAATCAAGTAGATAACTTCACTTACCTTGGTATTATTATTAGTAAAAATGGTGGTGGGCGCTGTGAATGTGTTAAAAATATAATAGCTAAGGCTCAGGGTATTTTTCACAGTTGAAAAAAGATTGTAAAAATAGGAAGATAAGTCTGCGAACCAAGATTAGAATATTGAAAGCTACAGTGATGACAGTGGTCAAATACGGTATTGAAGTATGGGTGCTCCAAAGAAGTTATCTATGGATTAGTTTGGGTAACAGTATGACTGACCTTATCTCAAACAGTAAGCTGTATGAAAAATGTGGTTCAATCCCGGTTTCTAGGGCTATAATGAGAGAAAGGTTGAGATGGCTTGGGCACGTTATCTACGGATTAGTTTGGGTACCAGTATGACTGACCTTATCTCAAACAGTAAGATGTATACAAAATATTTTTTCAATCCCGGTTTCTAGGGCTATAATGAGAGAAAGGTTGAGATGGCTTGGGCACGTTATCTACGGATTAGTTTGGGTACCAGTATGACTGACCTTATCTCAAACAGTAAGCTGTATACAAAATATGGTTCAATCCCGGTTTCTAGGGCTATAATGAGAGAAAGGTTGAGATGGCTTGGGCACGTTATCTACGGATTAGTTTGGGTACCAGTATGACTGACCTTATCTCAAACAGTAAGCTGTATACAAAATATGGTTCAATCCCGGTTTCTAGGGCTATAATGAGAGAAAGGTTGAGATGGCTTGGGCACGTTATCTACGGATTAGTTTGGGTACCAGTATGACTGACCTTATCTCAAACAGTAAGCTGTATACAAAATATGGTTCAATCCCGGTTTCTAGGGCTATAATGAGAGAAAGGTTGAGATGGCTTGGGCACGTTATCTACGGATTAGTTTGGGTACCAGTATGACTGACCTTATCTCAAACAGTAAGCTGTATGAAAAATGTGGTTCAATCCCGGTTTCTAGGGCTATAATGAGAGAAAGGTTGAGATGGCTTGGGCACGTTCTGCGGCTGAAGGATGACATTGCCAAAAATCGTCCTTCTCGACCAACTATCTAGGTTCAAACATAAAGCTAGTCGTTTCCCGAGTGGGGTGGTGAATGGGGGGATTAGAATTTATTGGGAGGGTGTAAAGAGGGAGGCTTTTAATAGACAGGGATGAAGGAGGAGCGTGCGTAGTTGTGTTCGCCTTAGGTGACTTGATGCTGCAGTGAGTTGTTATTAGCTTTAGTAGTAGTCAAAAGAGCAACTAGGGATTATTATATAAAAATATAGGAAATATCGTTTATAGGATATTTGGTTTCCAAGGCGTTAATTTGACTATTAAGCGGACATTATGCTAAAAATAGTATCTTAAACGGGGCGAAAATTTTAGTGTAGTAGCAAATGTTTCTAGAATATCCAGTACGGAAAAAAGATATTTTTGCCCCCTCCACCTTTTTCCGTTTTACAAATATTTTTATGAAGTATAAAAATCTCAGAGATGATAAGCATGGAGCCAGTCGACAACAAACTCCCAAAGAAGTAAGATCAATTGGATGTCTTGGTTTTAAAATTACGCTGAGTACGACTTTTCCTTCAAAAGATCTAATTAGAGTATTTAGTATGATCCAAACTCTTATCTACAATTCCTCTCAATAACTTGAAATTCTACGTAAATCTAGATTGAATAATTCTACTAATAACTATAGATGAAGTTACACATGTTTAAGGTGTTTTAATTTTAGACAGGGTGTGCGACAAGTAAATTAAGTAAAAATAAAAAGCAATTGAAAACTAGCTTAATGTCAAGTACTGAATAAATCTTTAAGTGTCTGTAACCATAATTCAATCTTACTAGTGGAATAATTATAGATAGTGTCCATATTACGTTTTTATATGTTCCGCTTACTTGTCTTCACTTTTCGAATAAACAAATTCGTATTGTGTATAGACTTTTGTGTCTGAACAAATCGACAAGAATACTGTTTGGGGGTTTGTCCGAGTTGGTGTTTCAAGGCCTCAACATTCACGCATATATTCATTTTGGGGAGGGGTAAAATTTGGAAGAAAATTAGGCAGGAGCATAAACAATTTGGAGTGTAAAGGGACTTAGGCCTTAAAACCTTCCTTCTCCATATGTGTCCGTCAAAATTAAGGCCTTCAACATTATCTTTCTTTCTCCTCATGGATTTTTCCCTATTTTTAGTGATTATTGATTATTATTATTATTGGTTTTTGTCAATATCTGTTTTACCAGTATATCAATTTTCTCAATATTTTAATGGTTTTCATCAATATAAATTACTATTATTGATTTTTATTCATTGCTAACCTAACTTTAAGCTCAACACACACAGTCCTCCCCTTCCTACAAAGCCTATGCGCTCTAACCTATCGCCTTCTTGGTTACTACAGTCGAGATTCATGTTTGTATCACTCATGCTCTTTTCCCTTATCGATTTTCCTTTTTTATTCTCTGTTTTTACTTTTGTTAATGATTATTGGTTACTGTTATAGATTTTTTATTAATATCTATTTTTATCAATATTTTATTGATTTTATTAATATACCGTATTATTACTGACTTGCTAAAGAGCATATCAGATGACTAACATTACAAAATGACTAATCAAACAGTTCGTGGTAACGAACTGTTGTAAGGAGCGACCCGGCTCAATAGTAAACGAAACTCTAAAAAACGGAATTTCGATACTAAAAGATATATCAAAAGAATCGGATTTTTATGCTGATTTTAAATATATAAATTTCATCAAATTTAGTCTTTGTCATCAAAAGTTACGAGCCTGAGAAAATTTGCCTTATTTTGGAAAATAGGGGGTAACACCCCCTAAAAGTCACAGAATCTTAACGAAAATTACACCATCGCATTCAGCGTATCAGAGAACCCAATAGTAAAAATTCCAAGGTCCAATCTACAAAAATGTGGAATTTCGTATTTTTTGCCAGAAGACAAATCACGGGTGCGTGTTTATTTGTTTTTTGTTTTTTTTTGTTTTTTCCCCAGGGGTCATCGTATCGACCAATTGGTCCTAGAGTGTGGCAAGAGGGCTCATTCTAACGGAAATGAAAAGTTCTAGTGCCCTTTTTAAGTGACCAAAAAAAATGGAGGGCACCTAGGCCCCCTCCCACGCTCATTTTTTCCCAAAGTCAACGGATCAAAATTTTGAGATAGCCATTTTGTTCCGCATAGTCGAAAACCATAATAACTATGTCTTTGGGGATGACTTACCCCCCACAGTCCCTGGGGGAGGGGCTGCAAGTTACAAACTTTGACCAATGTTTACATACAGTAATGGTTACTGGGAAGTGTACCGACGTTATCAGGGGGATTTTTTTGGTTTGGGTGTGGGGTTCAGGGGAGGGGGCTATATGGGAGGATCTTTCCTTGGAGGAGTATTTCATGGGGGAAGAGAAATTCAATGAAAAGGGCGCAGGACTTTCTAGCATTACTATAAAAAAAAAAAGAAAATATAAACATGAAAAAGTTTTTTCGATTGAAAGTAAGGAGAAGCATTAAAACTTAAAACGAACAGAGATTATTACGCATATGAAGGGTTCTAAAAATACTTTAGCATAAAGAGCGAGGTATTTAGGAGGAGATAAATACTTCGCTCTTTATGCTAAATTTTTTTTTAATAATTTCAACTATTTATTCTACGGCCTTTCTGATTCAGGGGTCATTCTTAAAGAATTGGGATAAAACGTAACGTAAGTTACGTAAGTTATGTACGTTTGTTACGTAAGTTAATTCTTAAGTTAAGTTTTTTTTACTAATAAAAACGTTCGTTAAAAATTAAAAGATCTAGTTGCCTTTTTGAGTAACCGAAAAATTGGAGGGCAACTAGACCTCCTTCCCCATCCCTTATTTCTCAAAATCGTCTGATTAAAACTAAGAGAAAGCCATTTAGCCAAAAAAAGAATGAATATGCAAATTTCATTTTAGTAATTTATGTACGGAGAGCCAAAATCAGACATGCATTAATTCAAAAACTTTCAGAAATTAAATAAAAAAAAACAAGTTTTTTTAAATGAAAGTAAGGAGCGACATTAAAACTTAAAACGAACAGAAATTACTCCGTATATGAAAGGGGCTTTTCCTCCTCGACACCCCGCTCCTTGCGCTAAAGTTTGATTCTTTCTCGCAACTCTACTTTTCAAAACAATAAAAAACTTTAGCGTAAGGAGCGGGGTGTCGAGGAGGAAAAGCCCCTTTCATATACGGAGTAATTTCTGTTCGTTTTAAGTTTTAATGTCGCTCCTTACTTTCATTTAAAAAAAACTTGTTTTTTTTTATTTAATATACGATAAGACTACAGTCTTATCGTATGTTCTTTCGTGAGTACGGTAGAAAAAATAATCTGTTGATTTTATTAATATACCGTGTTATTATTGACTTTCTAAAGAGCCTATCAGATGACAGACACTACAAAAAAGAAAAACAGTCTTATTTTATGTTCTTTCATGAGTCCTGTAGAAAAAATAATCTGTCCCCTTTCTTCAAAATACTAAGTCCCCTCCTCCCCCCCCCCAAAAAAAATCTCGTATATTCCGGTTTAAATCCTGGACGTGAGGCAAAAGAGAATATACTTACCCAGCTATGTAATAAATTTCACTTGCAATAGTTGCTTGATTTTAGAGAAAAAAAGCACATACTCACTTATTAGCTTCCGAAAACAAATACACTGATATGATCTTTGCTCTCCGGGAGAACTTCTCTGTAACCCTCTATGTAACATGCATTGCATTTCTAGGTGTAACAACCAGGGTCGTATCCAGGATGTTTTGAGGGATTACAAAAAAAAACTTTAGAAAACACATCAATTTTTGTTTCATTTTTGTTGCGTTTTTACGAGTCAGACAAACATTCCAGAGGGTGAGGGGTTAAACTTCCTACACCAGGAAGTTTATATCTGTGTAGGAAGTTTATAAACTTCCTACACCAAGAAGTTTATATAAGTTTATAGGAGGGTATTTATCTACTTATAAGTAGATAATATGTATGCTATACGTAGTAATATTTTCCTTTTTCAGTTGTCAGACGAAAAATCATTTTTATGTATCATAAAGTGGATTTCAAGGACAACTATTTTATTGGAAATGGCACATTGTTGTATTTTACTCCTTTGCCAACGTGTCTTTCTCTTAAGACGTGCTCAGAATGCGTTCAAGGGAAAGAAACTATTGGTTTTCAGGTAGGATCTATCTTATATACCTTTTGAAACAATTCCAGTTTTTTAATGAGTGTTTTTATATTACACTGGCGTTTCTAATTTTTCGAGTTTTAATTAAGTCACGTATTTATTTAATTGCTGCTTAATTTTTGAAATTTACGGTAAAAATTTAGGCTTTACTATTTGTCATTTGGTGTTCCACAAGGACCTGCTTCAACCCCTATTTTTGCCGTATGCGAGTATATCAGTGATCTAAATCTGACGATGTCCAACCTCTGCTAGGAAAAAAAATCAATGGCAATATGGACACACTGTTGGTACTTGAAGTATCAGCGCACTACCGACTACTAAAGCAAAATTTGAAGAAAAATGAAATTGAAACTGATCTTCAAGAAGAAACAGAAAATGACGAATGTTTTTGAGTTTAGTTTAAAAAGAAGAAAAACCATGTAAAAAGGGATCGCATCATATAAATTACATATGATATATGATATTTATATATATTTAATAACAACAATCCACATACAAAATTCAATATGATTCACCTAAAACCAAACGGTTGACGTGGAATGAATCTGGTAAAAAACACATACATATAAAATCATTTGAAATTCACTATAATAATAAAGAAAGAAGGAAAGATAATAATACTGCAGGAGCAGTATGGACATACAATGTCCATACTGTGGAGTCACAATCGTCAACCAACAAGCAATTATATCCTAAATTACATCAAATCCAATCTCCTCCAAAACAAACAAAACTAAAATTCATACTTACTCAATAATTTTTTACTCAATTTCGCTTTAAAATAACTAGAATTGTCAATCTTCTTTCATTTCATTTTCCAAATTATTCCAGAATTCTATGCCCTTCATAGTAAAAGAAAACGTGAATTTGGGTCGTCCTGGCTTATGGTGCTCCTGATATCTTAGCTCGTCTTTCCAGGTAAAGCCTTAAGTTCAAGAAGTTTGTTTATATTATTCTCATGTTTCTAATTTTCCAAATTAAGTCATATAAGTATTTAATTGCTGCTTTGTTCTTGAGATTTACGGTAAACAATCTAGTCTTTACTATTTGTCATTGGGTCTCATTGGGTAGCGCTCTGGAATTGAAATCCTGAGGTCAGGGGTTCGATTCCTGGTGTCGCTGACTCTTTGGTTTGGGACGGGGGTCAATGTTGTGACCCTTTAAACTCAGCCAGAGTCGACCCTGCTCTAAATAGGTATCTGGAAATCTGTGGGAAAAACACAAGAAGCGTCGGAGGATTTGCCCCCAATCACGCATTGATCTCTCGGCTGAAGGCATTGAATCAGGAGGTTGGTACCTGCGCAATGCAGACCATTGGCCAGCTTGAGAAAAAAGTTTTTTTTTAAGTTCCACAAGTTCTGTTTTAACTCTTATTTTTACGGCACTTAGTATTAACCAAGTGACATATAGCGATCGCAAATTCTGTCGGTCTGTGTCTCTCGGTCCCGGTTTTGCTAGTTTAGGCACTTCCAGATAAGCTAGGACGATGAAATTTGGCAGGCGTATCAGGGACAAGACCAGATTAAATTAGAAATAGTCGTTTCCCTGATTCAACCATCGGGGGGGGGGGGGGGGGGGGGTACTGGGGGGACGGTTAATTTGGAAAAATTAGAAAAAAGAGGTATTTTTAACTAACGAACGGGTGATCGGATCTTAATGAGACTTGATATTTAGAAGGATATTTTATCTCAGAGCTCTTATTATAAATCCCGACCAGATCCGGTGAAATTGGGGGGAGTTGGAGGGGGAAACTTAAAATCTTGGAAAACGCTTAGAGTGGAGTGATTGGGATGAAACTTGGTGGAAAAACTAAGCACAAGTCCTAGATACGTGATTGACCTAACTGGAACGGATTCGCTCTCTTTGGGGAAGTTGGGGGGAGGGTTAATTCTGAAAAATTTGAAAAACTGAGGTATTTTTAACGAAGGAGTGATCGGATCTTAATGAAATCTCATATTTAGAAGGACCTCATAACTTAGATATCTTTTTTTAAAATCCTGACCGGATCCAGTGTCATTGGGGGAGAGTTGGGGGGAACCGGAAATCTTGGAATAGGCTTAGAGTGGAAAGATCAGAATGAAACTTGGTGGGAAGAATAAGCACAAGTCCAAGATGTGTGTCTGACATAATCGGACCGAATCCACTCTCTTTGGGTGAGTTTGGGGGGGGGGTTAATTCGAAAAAATTAGAAAAAATGAAGTATTTGTAACTTACGAACGGGTAATCAGACCTTAATGAAATTTGATATTTAAAAGGATCTTATGCTTCAGAGCTCTCATTTTAAATTCTGACCAGATCCGGGGACATCGTGGGGAGTTTGAGGGGGAAACTGGAAATCTTGGAAAACTTGAAAATTGAGGTATCTTTATCTTACGAATGGGTGATCGGATCTTAATGAAACTTGATATATAAAAAGATCTTATGTCTCAGATGCTCCATTTTCAATTCGAATCGGATCTGGGGACATGGGGGTTGGAGGGGGGAAACAGAAATCTTGAAAACCGGAAATCTTGGAAAACGCTTAGAGAGGAGAGATCGGGATGAAACTTGATGGGAAGAATAATCACAAGCTCTAGATACGTGGTTGACATAACTGGAAGGGGTCCGCTCTCTTTGGGGGAGTTGGGGGGTGCTAATTCGGAAAAATTAGAAAAATTGAGGTATTTTTAACATAAGAACGGGTGACCATATCTTAATGACATGTAATATTTAGAAGGAAATCATGTCTCAGAGTTCTTATTTTAAATCCCGACCAGATCTGGTGACATTAGGGGGAGTTGGAGGGGAGAAACTGGAAATCTTGGAAAACGCTTAGAGTAGAGAGATCGGGATGAAACTTGGTGTGTAGAATAAGCAAATGTCGTAGATACATGACTGACGCAACCGGACTGGATCGGCTCTCTTTGGGGGAGTTAGGGGGGTCCAGTGCTTTGGCGAGTTTGGGGCTTCTGGATGTGCTAGGACGATGAAAATTGGTTGGCGTTCAGGGACCTGCACAAATTGACTTGATAGTGTTGTATTCCCCGATTCGACCATCTGGGGGGGGGGTTGAAAGGAGAGGAAAAATTATAAAAAATGAGGTATTTTTAACTTACGAGTGGGTGATTGGATCTTAAAATTTTGATATTTAGAAGGACCTTGTGTTTCAGAGCTCTTATTTTAAATCCCAACCGGAATTAAGCCTCTTAATTTCCTTTTAAATCAATCTATTGATTCTTAGAATTTTTCTAGAGCTCACGCCATATGAGCTCTTTCACCTTCATTTCACTTACAACCATGCTTACAAGCATATGGAAGTACTTTTGGTGGATACCCTCAAAGAATTAATTCGCCCCCCCCCCCCCGACTAGCAAAAAATATTTTCCTTAAATGTATAACTAGTTCAGGATATTTGGGCTAAATCATTGCTTCATTTTTAATTAATAGATCCATTTTGTTTGAAAACATTCAACCCTGTCTAAAGTTTTGGACTGTATATACTAGGCCTAGGCACATCGCTGGAATCTATTTTAGGATTCAGATGTCTCTCGGGTGCCAAAATTTCAGAAGCTACAAAGTTAGTGAACTTAGAGCTTTTATCAATGTTTATGAGAATTACTTAGAGTTCTTGGTTCTATATGTTTCAGGCAGGTGAAATTATCATTGTCCCAGAACAAGGTTCAATTCCTATTAAAATTGTTAAATTTTTAATTCTTGCCCCCTCCCCCTCCCAAAAAAAATCTGCATACGCCTGATCCAGAATAAAAGTATGCTAAATTCTTAGTAAATAAAGAAAACAAATTATCAAAAGCCGAGTATTGTTATAAATATATTTGTATGCATATATATCTTGGACCTACATATATATTCGCTAATTGTTGGTCTTTGATACTTCAAGCTGGTGAAGCTATCAAGTCGGTTTCAAGCTATTTTTCATAGCTTAAAGTGGATAATACAGCCTATAATACGGACAGTTTTGTAAGTCTTTTTGAATTAAGAAGGTGTTGTAAATCTTTTTGAATTAAGAAGGTGTTGTAAACAGGGGCGTGTTGTTTGCTATGAGGCAGGGGAAACTGTTCCTTCCAGACCTCGGCCCCCCAGACCTTAGTTTACCTCCTCCCAGCTGAAATTTATTTTTCTCAAAAATTTTGTCAAAACTAAGATCAGCTTGCATAATACAAGCATCCACAAAAACGGGGGAGTTTTCTTTAGTGTATCTTTATCTTTACGGTACTATATGACTCATTTTTAATTTTTCACAGTCATTTTTACTTTATTTGGGAAAATTTGATCAAACTTTATCCCCCTGCCCCCAGGATTTTTGGCGAAATTACGCCACTGTAAATCTTGTTAATCAAGTAAATCCTGTTCAAACAAATACAAAGTTGAAACAATAGAGAAAACGAGTTAAAAGAAATGCGAAAGACAGCTTTGTCCGAGAAGCAACTATTTATATACTATATTTTCATTACATTATGTATATTAAAATTTATTTATTTCTATTTTACATCGTAGTTGAACCTGATCTTTGTTTCGTTTTTAGTGCATCTGGTGTCCTCTCGCAAATCGCTGCTCTGATGGTATTGATAGAAAACGACAGGATTGGCTTATTAAAGGCTGTGATTCAAATCATTTGGACACCGTTGAAAAATGTAATGAATATGAGGAATTGATGTAAGAATCTCACTTTTTTGCGCCAAAAACAAGTTTACCTACTTCAGTGATTGCCGAATGAACGAAAAAAAGAAACGATTAATAATTAGGTCTAATTAGGTTCTTTCACTCGTCAATTTTTTTCTTTTCTCTTTCTCCCTCCTTTTATGTTAGTTTTTATTATCATTTTCGCCTTTTTTCTTCTTTTCTTTATATGTATATATGTTACCGAAATCTAGATAATGTCGGTGAATGTCCGAAATTAGTCTTTCTTTGCTTGGATTCAGTCAGCTTTGCCAGTCAACTTTTTCCGCTTTATACAAGGTCTGATGGTGATAGGTTGGGTTAGGTTGACTTAGTTTTTTAACCCATTTCTAAGATTTGCAACCTAACTTAACCTAACTTAAAACTTTTACCATCAAACCTTGCATACGACTGACGACTCATTCGATTGGAAATCAGAAGTTCTAGTGCCTTTTTAAGTGTCAAATGTGGTTGGGGGCAACCAGCCCCCTCGCCCTTTTCCCCCCATAAAGATCCAGTCATAATTTGCCCGAGGGGTAAGGGCCGTAAGTTACGCAAGCAGCCCAATGTCAACGTATAAGATTCTTATGGAAGGGGTGGATGTATACTCTATGTAGGAGAATCATTCAATTTGAAAACGAAAGCTCTAGTTACTTTTTAAAAAGTCGGAAGTGATTGGAGGGTAACCCAACCCCTCCCCGCGCCCTTTTTTCACAAATACGTCCGATCAAAGCTTCCAGAAAGCCGTTTTGTTCACAATAGTCCGAAGGTCAAATAGCTATGCTTCTTTAGTTGAACCCTCCTCCCAGCCCCTGAACAAGGGCTTTAAGCTATGCATGTTGTCCATTGTCAAAATATAAGGTTTTTATTGAAGGGGTGACCGTATAAACTTTGGAGGTGGCTTATTCGATTCGAGATTGAAAGTTGTATTGCCCTTTTCCAGAGTCAAACGCCCATTTTCCCAAATATATCTGATCAAAATTTTGAGATATCTATTTTGTTCAAACCAATTCAAAGGTCAAATAACTTGGCCTCCAGGGTTAACATCCCCCAACCTCAGGGGCAAGGGCTATAAGCTATACAAGATGCCCATTGTTAGCATATAAGGATTTTTATTGGAACAGAGGGCGTGTTTGATCCTGGGTCTCCAAAGAGGCTTAGGATTTTAAAGTGGAACTTTAAGGAAGTTTTGAGAGGGATGTTAAACTCAATCAAAACACACTATGTGCTTGCTGGTTATGAAATAGGGAATATCATCAATATGTAAAGAACTATTTTGGGCATTAAATTCAAACTTTCAAGGTATATTGAGATGTTGAAGAGAGATTTGAGGGCAACCAGTACCCCTGTTCTTTTCAGACGCTCCTCTGCTAAGCACTGGTCCCATTGACCCCTGCACCCCCATTGACTCGGGGTGAGGATTGTAAATTATGTAATTTGCCCATTTGCAGATTTATCATTAGGGATAGAGGAAACATTTATTCTGAATCTATACGAAAAGGCTAAGGGCATTAAGGTGAAACTTTAGAACATGTTGAGGGGTATCTTATACTAAATCAAAAGGCAATTTGTGCATCCAATTTAACAAAAAGGACGACATGCATTATTTTAAGAACGGCTGAGGGTATTAAGTTAAAATTTTTACAAGACGTTGAGAGAGATTTTGAAACGGGTTGGGGGGCCAGCAGCCCCTACCCTGCCCTATTTTTGCCCTCCCTTCAAAAGTATTTGGCCAAAACTTAGAAATAGCCATCTTGTTCAAAATAGTCAGAAGCTGAAGCAACTGCGTATGAGAGTGTCATAACGCCTCAGAATAAAAAACACTGTGTGTGTGCTGGTTGGGATGTTTAAGAGCTATCGGTGGGCAACCAGCTCATCTTGCCCTTTTTTGTTGCCCTCCCTCCAAGAATATTTGGCCAAAACTTAGGAATAGACATCTTGTTCGAAATGGTTAAAAGCTCAAACAACTATGCGTATGAGGGTGTCATAACCCCTCATAGCTTTGAAGAGGGATGCTGAACACAATAAAAAACACCTTGTGTGTCCTCTTTGGGATGTTTAAGAGCTATCGGGTGGTGACCAGCTCCTCATGCCCTTTTCGTTGCTTTCCCTTTAAAAATACTTGGCCAAAACTTAGAAATAGACATCTTGTTCAAAATAGTCAAAAGCTCAAATAATTATGCGTATGAGGGTGTCATAACGCCTCACAGCTTTGAAAAGGGGTTCTGAACACAATAAAAAACACTGTCTGTTCTTTGGGCCAAAACTTAGAAATAGCCATCTTATTCAAAATAGTCAAAAGCTGAAGCAACTGCATATGAGAGTGTCATAACGCCTCACAGCTTTGAAGAGGGGTTCTGAACACAATAAAAAACACTGTCTGTTCGTTGGGCCAAAACTTGGGATTAGCCATCTTGTTCAAAATAGTCAAAAGCTGAAGCAACTGCGTATGAGGGTGTCATAACGCCTCACAGCTTTGAAGATGGGCGCCGAACACAATAAAAAACACTGTCTGTTCGTTGGGCCAAAACTTGGAAATAGCCATCTTGTTCAAAATAGTCAAAAGCTGAAGCAACTGCGTATGAGGGTGTCATAACGCCTCACAGCTTTGAAGAGAGATACTGAACGCAATAAAAAACACTGTGTGTCTGCTGGTTGGGATGTTTAAGAGCTATCGGGTGGTGACCAGCTCATCATGCCCTTTTTGTTGCCCTCCCTTTAAAAATATTTGGCCAAAACTTAAAAATCTTGTTCAAAATAGTTAAAAGCTCAAACAATTATGCGTATGCTGGTTGGGATGTTTAAGAGCTATCGGTGGGCAACCAGCTCCTCTTGCCCTCTTTTGTTGCCCTCCCTTCAAAAATATTTGGCCAAAACTTAAAAATAGACATCTTGTTCAAAATAGTTAAAAGCTCAAACAACTATGCGTATGAGGGTGTCATAACGCCTCACGGCTTTGAAGAGGGATGCTGAACACAATAAAAACACTGTGTGTGTGTGCTTATTGGGATGTTTAAGAGCTATCGGTGGGCAACCAGCTCATCTTGCCATTTTTTGTTGCCCTCCCTCCAAAAATATTCGGCCAAAACTTAGGAATAGACATCTTGTTCAAAATAGTTAAAAGTTCAAACAACTATGCATCTGAGGGTGTCATAACCCCTCATAGCTTTGAAGAGGGATGCTGAACACAATAAAAAACACTTTGTGTGTCCTCTTTGGGATTTTTAAGAGCTATCGGGTGGTGACCAGCTCCTCATGCCCTTTTTTGTTGCCCTCCCTTCAAAAATATTTGGCCAAAACTTCGAAATAGACATCTTGTTCAAAATAGTCAAAAGCTCAAATAATTATGCGTATGAGGGTGTCATAACTCACAGCTTTGAAGAGGGAAGCTGAACACAATAAAAAAACGCTCTTTGTGTGCTTGTTGGGATGTTTAAGAGCTATCGGTGGGCTCTTCTTGCTCCTCTTGCCCTTTTTAGATGCTCCTTTTCTTCATTGCTGATAAAATTTTGAAAAGACGACTTTATTCAAAGCATTCAAAAGGTCTAATAAGTGCCTCCCATAGCCCCAGGGCAAGGATTGTAAATTGTACAATTTGACCTGTACTACATGCAGGATTAATCGTTATGAAAAGGGGGATGTTTGATTCTAGGTGTGGTCAAAAAGACTAAGGGTATTAAGGTGATATTTTGGGGAATGTTCAGGAACATTTTTAAAAAATCTAAAGATACACTGTATATCCTATTTATGAAAAAGAGGTATCTGTGATATCACAAGAACAGCTGAGGGTATTAAGTTTAAACTTTAGGGTATGTTGAGGAGGATGTTAAAAGGCGTCGGAGGGCAACCAGTCCACCTCATATTCGCTTTTTAGCTGTTCTGCCTCCAAAAATATATGATCAAAATTTTGGAATAGCCATCTTGGTCAAAATACTCAGAAAGTCAAATAACTGTACCTTTTGGGATGCTGTAGGCCTAACCCGCCACATGGGCAAGTGTTGTAAGTTATATGTTGCCCACTGTTTACATGCATGGCTCATTATTGCAAAAATGGGGTATGTTTGATGCTGAATCTCGAAAAAGGCTAAGAATATTTTGGTAAAACTTTTAGAAAATGTTGACGGGGATGCCAAACAAAATCGAAGCGCACTATATGCAGAAGGGTTGTCAAAATGACGCAACAGCTGTATCTAAGGGCGGTTGAGGGTACTAAATTGAAACTTTCAAGGCATGTTTAGAGGGATGTCAAAAAAAGAATGGATGGCAAACATTCATCTCTTACCTTTTTAGAAGCTCCTCTTAATACTGACAGAGACCTTAAAAAGCCATTTTGTTCTGAATAATCACAAGGTCTAATAGCCACACCTCCGAGGATATCATACCCCACTACCCCTGGGGCAGGGCATATAAATTTTGCTATCTGTCCATTTTTTATATGCAGGATTTATCATTGGGAAAAGAACGAATTTTTAATCCTTGGTCTGTCCGAAAAGGCTAAGGATATTGGGGCAAAATTTGGGAAATATTAAGGGGTATGTTAGCTAAATCAAAAGAAACTATTTTCTCCCTTCCACCATCCCTATCTGTAAATGTCTAAAGCCTATTGCTTCATTTGCGCTGTACTGAAAACGAATTATATTGCAAATATTTTCTTTTGTATTTACAGCATTGAAAATAAAAATAGAAAATTACAGTGAAACAAAGCTCGAATTCCTGAGCTTTTAGCTGTTAATATCATTATATGTTAAATATTCGGTTTCATTTTATTAATTCTTTCCAAGGACTGTTTAGGACACATATTGTTCTCAATCAAACGCAAATGATGCAGTAAGCTCTAGGCTTTCACAGTTGGGGGAGGGGGAAGCGGACAGTTGCCAAACTCTTATTTGTAGTGATTTTTGTTCGTTTTAAGTTTCATTCGAATGTTCAATTTATGTTGTAATCGTTTTAAGATCTTTTATTTATTTATACTAGTACCTGTTGTATATTTGTTTGCTATGATTGTTTATTTAATTTCTGTTTGTTTTGGGTTTACATACAGTTTAATAGTAATTATTAATCGTTTTGAGTTTGAAAAAATACAGGAGTTTATTTCTGCTGGTCTTAAAATTAATGTGACATTTTTTTTTTCTTTTCTAAGATTAACTCCTTTTACAGATTTTTTAAAAATTAATTTTATGGAATAATGCCATTTGACTCAATCATAGAAAAGTAAAAAGCCACATTCAGGACTGGTAATTATTATTTTCCTTAGTCTTAATAGTAAATGTAAATGTTGAAAATCACGTCTCAGCAAATATGACGTAGTTTTTGAGGGTTTTAGCTCCTTTTAAAAATTCCTGCAAATTTACTTTCAAAATAAAATTTACTGTTGCTACTAAGGAAATAATAATTGCCATTCCTGAAGCATTTTTAGCTGATTCAGGAATGATAATTATTAGTCTCCTTAGTCATAATAGTAAAATATTATTTTGTTTACTACACCATCAGATCGCCTCGTAGATATATGAAATTCCTGCAAATTTGCTTTTTTGTATTTGTATTTTAGTATTTTGTATGTTTTTGTATTTCATTTGTTTGGAAGTAATTTTCTAAGATCAAGGCTCGTGTTGGATAGGTACCCATAGCAGGGGGTTTCTAGCTTTACTTACCAATTCTGGGCAATGGCGGATGCGAACCATGGCGTTACTAAGTAATTCATTCCCTGGGCGAGCAGAATCGTGAATAACACAATAAAATTCAATTTCTTTGGATATTATCTTATATACACTTCTTCTTTTTCTTTTATTAAATACTAGCTGTTGGGGTGGCGCTTCGCGCCACCCCAACACCTAGTTGGTGGGGGCGCTTCGCGCCCCCCCCCCCAAGCCCCCCCGCGCGCGTAAGTCGTTACGCGCCATATTAGTTACGCGCCATTGTAGTTGTGTCCCTATGTCCCACCTGTGAATATAGATAGATATATATATATATATGTTTTTAACTACGTAAAACTTGCGAATATACAACATTCTTTGCTGTCCCATTGTCTGTGCATATAAATAGATTGTCAGGTTTACCGACTCTTGAACATGCAACATATAATGGTCCATGGGAAAACAATCCGTATTCAGATCTATACCTCATGATTCTAATGATTGCCCTTGAGCTTTGTTGATGGTGATTGCTAATCGACCATTCCCTGAGTCGCCATCGTCATTTATATATCCCCCTGTGCACCCCGGCGTCCCCTTTGTAGTTATGTCCCTGTGTCCCGGTCGTCATTTATATTCCCTGTGTCCCGGTCGTCATTTGTGTCCCGGTGTTCCAGTCTGTGATTTCTCTTTGAGTGTCCCGGGCGTCATTTATATTCCTTGTGTCCCGGTGTCCCGGTCGTCATTTATATCCCCCTGTGCCCCCCGGCGTCCCCATTGTAGTTGTGTCCCTGTGTCCCGGTCGTCATTTATATTCCCTGTGTCCCGGTCGTCATTTGTATCCCGGTGTCCCGGTCTGTGTATACATTCGTTTTTTAGTTTTGTTTTTCTCCTTTATTTTTTTCCTTTTTTCTTTTTTTTCTTTTTTAGTTTATTTAGATTTTTAGATTTTTTAGTTTTTTTATTAGTTTTTAGTTTTTTTGTAGTTTTTACCATTTTTTAGTTTTTTTAGTTTTTTTTTTTTACTTATGTCCTGGTCGTCATTTATACTCCCTGTGTCCCGGTCGTCATTTGTGTCTCGGTGCTTTGTTGATTGCTAATTTATATTATATTTATATTTATATTTTTTATATTTATTAATATTTTTTTAGTTTTCTTTTTCTCTTATTTTTTAGTTTTTTCCTTTTTTTTTAGTTTTTTCTTTTTTAGTTTTTAGTTTTTTTTTGTTTTTTACCTTTTTTTAGTTTTTTTAGTTTTTTTTAGTTTTTTAGCTTTTTTAGTTTTTTTATTAGTTTTTAGTTTTTTTTTAGTTTTTGCCTTTTTTTAGTTTTTTCAGTTTTTTTTAGTTTTTATACCTTTTTTTAGTTTTTTTTTAGTTTTTTAGCTTTTTTAGTTTTTTTTCTTTTTAGTTTTTTTTGTAGTTTTTACCTTTTTTAGTTTTTTTTCTTCTTTTGTATTAGTGTGAAATAATTCAGACGTCATATGCGGACAAACACGACGTCACTCGACAGACAGACAGACAGACATAACCCACAAACAACTTATTTTTATATATATTTATTCATATTTTTTTAGTTTTCTTTTTCTCTTTTATTTTTCAGTTTTTTCCTTTTTTTTAGTTTTTTTCTTTTTTAGTTTTTAGTTTTTTTTAGTTTTTTACCTTTTTTTAGTTTTTTTTAGTTTTTTTAGTTTTTTAGCTTTTTTAGTTTTTTTATTAGTTTTTAGTTTTTTTGTAGTTTTTGCCTTTTTTTATTTTTTTCAGTTTTTTTTAGTTATTAGATTTTTACCTTTTTTTTAGTTTTTTTTAGTTTTTTAGCTTTTTTAGTTTTTTTTTCTTTTTATTTTTTTTTTGTAGTTTTTACTTTTTTTAGTTTTTTTCTTCTTTTGTATTAGTGTGAAATAATTAAGACGTCATATGCGAACAAACATGACGTCACCTGATCCACAGATCCACACACAGACAACTTATTTTTATATATATAGATTTGGAAATGCCAATGTATACACGTAACGAAATTCTAGAAATTGTGGCAGGATGGACCAGACCCCGAGCCCTTGGACTTAAAGTAAGACTCAAGGTAAAATTTGCAGTTTCAACATAATTTAGCTTTGAATTTTTTTTCTCTTTTATGGTTCAGCAATTGTTTCTTGGGGGAGACCATTTTGACCCTTAATGGGGGCTCAAAAAGTAAAACAGCCCATAGTAATCAAACCTTCAGAAATATGTTTAAAAAAAATGGCTAGTGAGAAAAAAGTGTCATTTGTAGCTGATTCAGGACTGGTAATTAATATTTTCCTTAGTTTTAATTGCAAAATGTAAATGTTGAAAATCACGTCACAGCAAGTATAACGTCACTTTTGAGGGGTTTCTAGCTCTTTTAAAAAAAAATCGTGCAAATTTGTTTTCAAAATAACATTTACTGTTCGTACTAAGGAAATAATGACTACCATTCCTGAAGCATTTGTAGCTGATTCAGGACTGGTAATTATTATTCTCCGTAGTATTAATAGTAAAATGTTATTTTGTTTACTATACCATCAGATGGCCTAGTAGATATATGAATCATATAAATTCATCTACTTAGTGTAAATTCAGCTATTTCATATGAATAAAATATATAAATTCATTTATTCTAGGAAAAATAATAGTCTTACATCCACAACTACAGCCACCACCTCTACAACTACGAGAACTACGACTACTACAACACTCCCCACTACAGAAGAGCTGCTTATAGTAAGTGAAGCTCTGGCTCCCCAAAATAATGATTGGGATAGGTTCCCAGAAAAGAACTTTATAGATGATCACGAAGAAAAAAGTGAGTCCTAAATCTTTTCTTCTGTCTCTGTTACATGTGTAGATGCTCCATTTCAATCGGTGGTGTCCACCAGTGGTGATTACAGTATGTCTCAGTCTATATGTGCGTACCACTATCAGTGTAGTCACGGTGAAGCCACGGTGGCCACTTTGTATGGTGTATCCAACGCTCTATCATCTGAAGAATTTAATAAAAAAATATTTAAAAAAAAATTAATTTAAAAATAAAATTTTAAAACGTTAAAAATTTTAACGTTCTATCAGCTTGGTCTAAAAATTTTTTAGACCAGTTGATACAAGTATGAAAAGATATAAAAAATAGAACAAACACAAAATAGAAAATTACAATATTTGGGTTTCCTCAGGTTTTGTTTTTTGGTTTATTTTTGTTTAATAGTAAAGACGCCTGAAATAATTTTCACCAGTAACCGTATTATTGGTTCAGATTGGCAGAGCCAAGAGTTATGCAAATAGTGAAATTTATTCTTTTAAAAAATGAACCAATAGTCAATAAGGGAATAAAAATTTTACATAATCACCAGGGGACAAGATTTTCTACTGGACCAAAGGAAGTTACTTCAATAATAGCTAACAAGAGGCTTATTTCGCAACAAAATAATTAATTTAATTTCAATTTTTTTAATTTTTTCCTCAGTTGCTTTGATGTTCTCATTGAAGTAACTCTAATAGCTTCTTTTCCCTTCGTGGATCAGTTACGACAATTGTATTTTATTAATATTGGTGGTGGTTTTATATGTTTTTATTTTAGTGTTTTTTCTTTTTATCTTGTGCTGAGGATGCCTAGTTTAGATATAGGTGAAATATCGGCGTTGTTTTAGTCTTTCATCTCTTTTCTCTCTATTAGCCGCAGTCTCGTTTGAAGTTTTTTTTTTGTGGAATTTTATCTCTCTTTGTTGTTTTTTTTTCCTGTAGTAAAAGGGCAGCTACTTTACCCCGCTTTTGCTATTGGTTGTTTTGAAGGAGAGTTAGGCACGCTCTCAGGTTGAATTATTCAGTACCGGGGTGTGGTATGTATGATCTACTATGTAGGGTGCAATAAAAGGGTATGTATGTATGATTCATAATGTTCTGCCATGATTTCCAGTATGAGACATACCAATACAGTACATTCTACTGTTGTTAGTTTTTTTTGGTATTTTTTGTCTCTTTCCTATCTCAATTTTGACACTCTATTTTTACTCTTTCATCTCTTTTCTCTCCATTGGCCGCAGTCTCGTTTGATGCTTTTTTGTTGAGTTTTATTTCTCTATGTTGTTTGATGTAAATAGTGGTGAGTGGGAAAATGAGTTTCGTTTCCTACGCCAGCGAGCCAGCTGGTGTCTCCTACGCCAGCCGCTTGGACTTTTTTTTTACTCGTCTAAGATAAGATAGACAAGGTTGTGAATTCAAAAGGGTATGCAACAAAACATCCATTATCGAACATCAACTTCCCAGTGAATTCAAAACAAGCAACAGCTTAATAATACAACTATTTATATCAAGGATAAAGTTCCTTGCTTTGTCATATACCCTAGAAAGTGGTATGAGAAGGGAATAAAATGTTGACATTTATATTGTAGGGCAATATGTGATGTAAGACTGAATTTAACGGTGAATGAAAATTTTCAGATTGGCCTAGTAAAGATGTATCAGAGTTTCTATGTGCTTAATTAGTTGTTAATTAGTGTTAATTGCTTAATTGATTATGCTTAATCCAAAGTGAGCAGAATGGGTTAGATGTTCTTTAATCTTTATTATGATTTTGAATTATTGTAAATGAATTATTGTTTTGGAGGTTTTGAGCAGTCAGGGTGCAAGAGTAGGTTGACTTCTAGTGTTAAGAGGACCAAATCGCTTAGACTAGGAATAAGTGATGGCAAAGAGGGGTATATTTGGGTAATGAAATAAATTGGACTAATGAATAGCTTCAATTACCTGGGTAGTAGTGTTAGCAAAGATGACTGATGCAGTGAAGGTGCTAAAAGTAGAATAGCTAAGGCCCAGGCTGTTTTTTTACAGTTGAAAAAAGTTTGGAAAAACAGGCAAATAGTCTGCTAATCAAGATTAGAATATTAGAGACAAAAGTGATGAGAGATGGTAAATTTGTCTTGACGTAGAAGAGCTGAGGGAGAACGTTTTCTTACTTAGTTGAACAATCTTGGAAAAATATTAAGATGAATCCTAGAATAGTTTCTGGATTGTAGAAACCTTCTTAATAACTGGTCAAGAATAACCATGAAGTATAGATACGATGAAGAAAGTAAGCTAGATGTTTTCCCAAGGAATTGGTAGAGTTTTAAAAGGGGTAGAGTTTTATCATGTGGAGCTATTCTCCAAAGGACCTGTCTGACAATGTTTTAGGCACTTTTGAACAACAGTCTGTGAGATACCTCCAACGAGGAAGTATGGGAGAGAGAGAGAGAGAGAGAGAGAGAGAGAGAGAGAGAGAGAGAGAGAGAGAGAGAGAGAGAGAGAGAGAGAGAAAGAGAGAGAGGGTCTATTTAAACAACAATCGAAGCTCAAATGGCTAATTTGATGTTGAACTACAAAAACATGTTATTATGCACCACTATGTAATGACGTAAAAGAGGGGCAAAAGAGTTAGGGTTTGTCCGAGAATGCCCAGGCACAAGTTTTAGCTTCTGTTTAGTACGACAGACTGTCGGGGCTTCTGGGGGTAAAACGCCACAGTGAGCAGGGTTAGACAGCAGCATTTTGCCAAACCTCAGGATAAGGTCACCCAAACGGAGTTCCAAACTTTGGGGTTCAAGGTTTGCTAGGGCATCAAAGTGAGAAATGTCTATTACTCAGGATGATCCTTTGTTGCCCATTTTTGGACTGACTCTAGTTCCTGCATTAGATAGGCGGTTCTTAATGCTGACGGGCCCCAGACGGGACAGGCGTATTCAAGTATGGGCCGTACGTAGCACAGTTATGCCCGAAGAAGACTAGGTTCGTTGCACCCGAAGCGATGCATTTTTGAAAGGGTTTGCAGAGATGCGTTAGCTTTGTGGGTCACACTATTAATCCGGGTAGTAAAGGTGCAACCATGTGAGAAAATGACACCTAATATTTTCACCTTACTCACAACAGGGAAAGGAACTTCAGGGGGTATTTTTGACTTAGCTGGGTTAATCGTCAATTTCGTATCGGAACCCTGTGAACTTAGTAGATCGAAAGTGATTTCGGGGAATTGCTTGGTGGGGACATTGCCATGAAGAAGATCGGACTGCGCAGTTTACCTTTTCCTCCTTTTCTAATGTCATACAAATAATCATATTTTATGTGCAATATCAATCTGGAAATACCGACTTGCTATTGCCTTCTTCTTTTTTTAATATTGAATTCTCTTTTTACAGAAATACCCCATTCAAGCAGCGGAAGCATACTTGGTTTAATATTTTTCATAGGCCTCTTATTGACTGGCGTCATTTGGGTTATTTATGCTTACTATAATCCACACACACCATCTGGACAGTTCCTTATTAAGGTAAGTCATCACTGACGTCGTCAACGTTATTCAATGGAACTGATTGCACTTTCTCAGTCAGGTGTCCGTATGGAAAGAGTTGTTTCCGTACTTGATAGGGGGTCCTGTTTTAAACTGGATCTTACCTAAGTGGTGCATCAGTCATATTGCTAACTAGTCTGATTGGGCAAACCAGGCCTCTACAAACCATGCCCCACACCCTACCCAATAGGATATTCTCCATTTCTCTTTCTTTTTGTATCCCGCCTTTGAGAAATAAAGTGGGATTTTGTTTCAAGTCCGCACAACGTATTTTTTCCCCCAGTCATTTAAATATCAAATTTTATTCAGAAATGGATGCAAATGTATCTTTTGGTGGGGGCAATAACGCAACTTGGCCTCCCCCGTCAGTATTTTTCGCCTTTCTGACCTTTTGATTAGCGCAGCTTTCAAGATTCTAGGGCGGATCACATAGCCCCTTGCCCAACTTGATGAAAATATCCCCCAGTCGTTTACATATCAAATTCTATTTAGAAATGGATGCAAATGTATCTTTGGGTGGGGGCAACAATACAACTTGGGTTCCCCCGTCAGTATTTTTCGCCTTTCTGCCCTTTTGATTAGCACAACTTTCAAGATTCTAGGGTGGATCACGTAGCCCCTTGCCCAACTTGATGAAAATATCCCCGAGTCGTTTACCTATCAAATTTTATTTAGAAATGGATGGAAATGTATCTTTGGGTGGGGACAACAATACAACTTGGGTTCCCCCGTCAGTATTTTTTTGCCTTTCTGCCCTATTATAGGGCGGATCACGTAGCCCCTTGCCCAACTTGATGAAAATATCAAAATTCCGATAAATATCTTAATCGGAAAGCTAATTTTTGAGATCAATATCCACTACTTGTATCTAATTATAAGACGATCTATTCTCTAAATGCGACATCAGTTTAACGACCACCCCTAGAAACAAAAACCTATCCGAAAAAACAAGGAACAGAACCAACGAGAACAACAAATAAGCCTTAAAAAAATTGAAAATGAAATATGTCATGCATAAAAGGATGAGTTATGACTTTTGTAAAATATAGAAAATACACACGTAAATAAAAAAAAACAGACAAACACGGATAAAAGCCAAAATTGAAAAGAAAATGTAAAGATAGCATGATAAAAAAAAACGACTTTCAATAAAACTATGACTCGTTGCTGGTGTCACCGATAATGACCGAGTTTCTCCAAAATTTCAAGCTTGAACATACCATCGTCGAATAAAAAAAAAAAAAGGAAAAAAAAGTTTCAGCAGCTACGAAAGTGACCTTGAGCTCAAATTTGCCCACCTTATTCGATCGGAGATATGAGCAAATAATGAAATTTGGGAAATAACTACTAACAAACGAGAAGCACCGATCCATACTTCCACCATCTGCATCAATCAGCAGACATACTAGGCATAACAAAAATTGGAACCAGTCAAGTGCCATACGAATAGATTTACAAACTCCTCTGTAAGTGCATTTAACAAGTGAATAGAAAGTTGCATCATATTTCGTAAGTGTATCTAACTAGTGACCATTTTGTGATTGTAAAAGAAGCGTAATTTAGCGTTCATTTTTGAGTGCTACGATAGCTATTTCATTAAACGAATACAGATAAAGCGGCTGCAACTTAAATGGCTAAGACATACCAAACATCCGGGAAGCAAACTTCTCCCGAAGGTAGTCTTTGAAGGCCGGGTCTCAACCTAGAGGGGACTCTCCAAAGAAATGGAAGAAAACTTCTCGTCACTCAACTGCCGCACCTTCTCCGCCTGGTAGAGGGTAAAAGTTCATATAGAATTTAAATCAATAGACTGGTAAAAGAAGCGGCCCATTCCGACATTCCAGGATGGATAGGACTTCAGTCACGTAACTCAAGCCAAGTTTTTTATCGGTTTTATGAAATCAAAACGAAGAGCCATTGGTTTTGCCTCTTTGGATAAAAGGCTATTTTAGCTTTTATATTTTAAGCCCATTATATTTTGCCTTTTTGGGAGGTTTTTCTTCAGCGCAAAAGTTTTGTTTCTTGCATAACCTTATAATGATCATCTCTTTTGTTATATACTTTTAGTCAATGCGTGTAATATCAGTTCATATAGTGTTTTTTTTGTATAGCTCTATAATGGTCTTCACATTCATTATTTGCTTTGAATCAGTGGATCTTATAAAAAAAAAGGGTAAAGGATACGGCATTAAGACGGCGGTGCTGATCTCCGTTTCTTGGCCCTTCAGCCAGGAAGTGTAATGGGGGGTTGGGGGCCAGCCATCCTGTGCTTTCGCACACCCTTCCTGTTTACCTTCCCCAGATTTCTCCAGGTACCCATTTAGAGCTGGGTCGACTCTGGCTAAGCTTACAGAGTCACGCCACTGACCCCCGTCCCAAACTGAAGGATTGGGTACACCGGGATTCGAACCCGCGTCCTCTCAGACGAAGGATCCCAAATCCAGCGCACCAACCCACTCGGCCAGGATCTTATATGAATTGATATAATGTTTCTAATACAGTTTTAGTTGTTTTTCCAGTCTTATAATTAATTGCTTCTTTTTTTTTCTAGTATCGTCCCAGTGCTATTCGATTCAGGAGAGGAGAACCTCAATATACTGCTGCGATCCATATGTAATAGGGAATCTCTATTGTTTTATATAATATAGTTTTCAGCTTCCAATTTATTTTGCGTTAGGTCAACTTTTATCCTGAACAAAAATAACGCATGTTCCAAACGAAATGCACTCAAGACGCGTTTTTCTTCTTAGAATTTCCAAACAGATTGTTAGAGTTCAAAATTCGGGAGTTTTCAAAAACTTATTTAACAATTTGAAAGCCTTATTGAAAGCGAGTATATCACGTCTCCTTTGATCTTAGCACTTTGTAAGCATGTCCGCGTAAAAATTCGCTAAATATTCCGTACAATCATAATTTTAATAAGCTGAATTCTTTAGACTAAACCAATTTATTTCTAATCAAGCAAAAATCTGATTAAATGGTTAATAATAATGACTTTGATTTAGATTTTATAAATTAAAAAAAGTTAAAATACGTTCATGTTTTTACGTATGTGAAATGCCGTTCTTGTCCAATGGGATGTTGCAACTATTGTCGGGACATATAACTCATACATTATCGTAGTTGCTAGTGTTTTTACACTGGAAAAATTGTCTTTAACTTTTTTAAAAAAGCATCTTAAAATAATAGAATAATAAATAATGTTCTACAATCTTTGATTGTTCAAATTAATCAATGTTTAGATTTGAATAATCAAATAGTGAGTTAATTAAATACAGACTTATTAAATTTGAAAGAATTTATTAAGATTAAGTTTAAAAAAATAAATTAGAATGAAAAATTGTAAGTAAAAAGAATAGTTATTATAATGTACAGTAAGTATTAGGTACATTATGACAATAGAATAACATCTGTATTGAAAAATATCCCCTTTCCTCTTTGTGTTTGAAAATCTTATTAAAGTTTGTTTGTCCGTAAACATTTATAGTCTATAAAAGCCTATAAAGTTTATAACGCTATAAAAGCCTATAAAGTTTATAGTAAAAAGTTTATAGCGTTTATAGTCTATGTAAGTCTAAAGATTTGTAACAAGTTTATAACGTTTATAGTCTATTTAAATCTAAACATCTGTAACAAGTTTATTACGTTTATAGTCTATATAAGTCTATAAAAGTGTGTTACAAGTTTATAAAGTTTATAGTCTATATAAGTCTATAAAGGTTTGTAACAAGCTTATAACGTTTATAGTCTATATGAGTCTATAAGAGTTTGTAACAAGTTTGTAACGCTTACAGTCTATATAAGTCTTTAAAAGTTTTTAACAAGCTTATAACGTGTATGGTCTATATAAGTCTATAAATAGTTTGTAACAATTTTATCACTTTTTACTGAAGTCTAGAAAAGTTTATATCAAGTTTATAACCTTGACATTCTATATAGGTCTATAAAAGTTGGTAAAAAGTTTATAACGTTTATATCTATAACAGTTTGTAAGAATTTTATAATGTTTATAGTCCACATAAGTCTATAAAAGTTTGGCAGATGTGTTATTTTTGTCAGTCGACTGCTGAGGTGCCTTGTATTTTCTGCGATTGTGTCTTATGTATGTGATACGAAATATTGAACACGATTTCTTTAACCTAAAAAGAGTATCACTACAAATTTGTCAATTTAATTATGTTGAATTAGTTTATACTTCCAAGATCTGTAAAATCCGACGTTTTAGGGCTAAACTAAAATCCCTGAATTTTTTTATTTGGTTTGAATTTAAATTCAAAATTTCAGAGTCTTTAAAATAAAACCATGAATGCTATTACAAATGCAATTTCTTAATTCATGAAGACTTTACCCTTTAAATTGTTTTTAATTAATTGCTTGTACTCGTATTATTTTATGCGCAAAACTTCTCAATTTTAGGACTAAGATCTTTATTTTTTTTAATTTCCTTAATTGCAGGTAATTAAAATTCTTTTTTAAATAAAACGCTAAGAATTGCTTACCTCCCCAATAATTGCCTCGGCCCCAATATTTGTACTTTTGCTCTTTTATTCACCGACTACGAATTGCCCCATTGTCCTTCGTTCATTCGTAACGTCGCTATGTTGATTGACTATTTGTTGAATCATTTTGTCACCCTCTATCAAATCGCTATTGAGTTTGTCATGTTGTGATTATATTGCCCTTTTTGTCAAGCTGCATGCCCTTTGCCCTTTTTGTCAAGCTGTCTGCCCTTTGCCCTTTTTGTCAAGCTGCATGCCCTTTGCCCTTTTTGTCAAGCTGCATGCCCTTTGCCCTTTTTGGCAAGCTGCATGCCCTTTGCCCTTTTTGGCAAGCTGCATGCCCTTTGCCCTTTTTGGCAAGCTGCATGCCCTTTGCCCTTTTGTTCTGCCTGGCTGTATTGCCCTTTTTGCTCAAGCTGAATGATGCTCCTATCTTTTCCTGTCGAGTACTAAAGGACCAGGCAAATTGTGTTCCTTTGCATCTAGCTGTAAGGACATGTAATTTCTCAATAAGAGAAAAAAAATGTAGAAGAATTGCTTACCTAGATTACGCTACATTGTTTCAACATTTTGTTCATTCTTTTGCTTATATTCATTTATTTTTGCCAATTCTTTTATCCTTTTTTACTTTTTTATTCGCTTAATTTCTATAAACTAAAATTGTGTGTTGAATAAATACGCTAAGAACTGAAGACGGCTGAGTGAAAGCCTCGGCCTACATATTTGTATTTTCTTTTCCTGTTGAGTACTGAAGGACCAGGCAAATTGTGTTCCTTTGCGTCTAGCTGTAAGGTCATGTAATTTCTCAATAGTAAGAATAAAAGAAAAAAATGTAGAAGAATTGCTTACCTAGATTACGCTACATTGTTTCAACATTTTGTTCATTCTTTTGCTTATATTCATTTATTTTTGCCAATTCTTTTATCCTTTTTTACTTTTTTATTCGCTTAATTTCTATAAACTAAAATTGTGTGTTGAATAAATACGCTAAGAACTGAAGACGGCTGAGTGAAAGCCTCGGCCTACATATTTGAATTTTCTTTTCCTGTTGAGTACTGAAGGACTAGGCAAATTGTGCTCCTTTGCATCTAGCTATAAGGACATGTAATTCCTCAATAGTAATAATAAAAGAAAAAAATGTAGAAGAATTGCTTACCTAGATTACGCTACATTGTTTCAACATTTTATTCTTTCTTTGCTTATGTTCATTTATTTTTGCCAATTCTTTTATCCTTTTTTAGTTTCTTATTCGCTTAATTTTTATAAATTAAATTTGTTTGTTGAATAAACACGGTAAGAACGGAAGACGGCTAAGTGAAAGCCTCGGCCTACATATTTGCATTTTGTTCTCTTTATGCTCACCGTCTATGAATTGCCTTATTATTCTCATTATCCTACCTTCATTCATTATGTCAATCTTTTGAATCACTAACGGCACCCTTCATCAAATCACTATTGAATCACGTTGCAAGAAATTTAACCGTTTAGCTCAAAAACGTACAAATTACTACGAATGAACAATCCTTGCTCAAACGCTTTCACGAAATTTCGTATTTTAGATTTTTCCTCTCATTTTCTTTAGAAAATTTAAACGCATTTCCTGTATATTCACTTGTCTTTTAGGGTCATATGACATATAAGCTCTGTCACTAGATATTTAAGGTTACTATATTACTATATAGGGTGTTCGGGGTATATTTAGCAGTTTGGTAAAGAAAAGAAGAGTTGGCAGTAAATTAAATAAATCAAATTAAAGTTAAGACTAGTAATCTAAAGAATATTGCTAAAATAATGACTCGCTTATTGAATGAAGAATAATTAAGTTAAAAGAATTATTTTCATTAAAGAATAATTAGAATAAAGAAAAAATCTAATTAACAAAAAAAAAATGCAAAAGGCAAGGAATGTTTTACCATTCAACAACTTTTATATAATATATATGTGTACAATATAAATAAATATATAATATAAATATATAAAAGTATTTGAAATGTATGGGAAAATTAAAGTTTTGAAACGCCCCAAGAGAAGCTAAAGAAGAGATCAGAAATTTCAGGCTTAATTTAAATGAAAGCAGTGTAAGCCTCAATTTCGAAAAATATGTCATTTAACGCCTTTCAAAGTACTAGAACACAAGTCGCCAATTCGTTTGTTTTATTGTTTTTTTGTTTTTTTTTAAGGCTTAAGACGTGTAATTATAGATAATTACACAACTAATTAATTAAATAATGCACAAATAATTACATAAATATGTATGTTATTATGGAAAGTTTGTTGTTTTTGTTTAAATTGATAATCAATGCTGTTTTTGGTTTTATGAAAAGTTTTGTAGTGATACTCTTTTAGATTTTTTAAGTTTTTAATCTGGGTTTTAAGTCCTCTTTTTTCTTTTTTTTTCTTTTTTATTGTATCTGCTACACCTGTATATTCTGCACCATTTTAATTGAATTATAATAATATGTATGGATCCATAGGCCGGCATAGGACAGGGAAAAGTCTCCTCTGATGATTATTTGAATACCTCCTAGGTGAATATTAAAACGAAACATCTACCACCGTCAGGAGTTAAAATATTTTCTTCTTATTTTTTTTTTCTGTGTGAATAGTTTACAAAATTACGATTTTTGACAAATTTTGTTCAGTTCTTCCAGTAAATTGGAACTCCTTTGTCTTCACAGCTACGTTTCGGCCAATAGTTTTTCTTGACAAATAAGCTTAAATTCATATCTAAATATAATTCACATTCAATATCAATATTGTAAGTATATAATATCAAGCAATGCCAAATCAACATCAATTTCGATACCTGAAGATAATTGATTCTCGATATTAACCATTATCAAATTCACGTTCGAATATCGAATATCAGTATTCGAAATTAAATCAACTTAAATATCAATCTAAATTCATATCAAAATTAAGTTCATTAAATTCGATTACAAAATTATATATAAGTTGAATTCCCGTTTCAGTTTTAAATAATTCTTCGCTTCCATTGACAGTAAGGATGTTATGACTACTAAGACAACTAAATTGTGTGTTTTAAGTGTTTTATATACACTATTAAGTGTATTAACTAATAAATGTGAATAAGTGTCTTAACAAGTTTAAACACTATAATTTAGTGTTCATATTTCAAAATTTTCTAGTTACTTTGACTTTTTAAATAGAATCTCGGATATAAGCTTGTGCCTTTTTGTTAAAATTTATCTTTTAAAGTTTTACTTTTCGTCATTTTTTGCACGAATGAGTGTCTAATACTTTTTCCTATGCTCAATTTATGTATCCCTTTTGAAGCTATTAATCTTTTTTTCTTCATTTTTTTCAAGAAACTAAAGAGAGCCTTGATGTAGATGTGCGCATGTACATCTACATATACATGTCTGTAGATGTACGCATGTGCAAGGTTTCTTAGAGAAACCTCACAGATTTTGCAGGGTCTTTTGCTCTAAAACGTAAGCATTATAGGACTTCTTCAAAAAAAATTTGAGCACAGATGAGAGTATGAATCTTAGAGCAACACCACAGATTCTGTTAGGTCTTTTTCTAAAAAAATAAGCATTATAGGATTTATTTAAATAAAAAACTAGTTTAAAATACTTTCACCCTTTACAGAAAATCATAGGATTCTTTCAAGTAAATCTTCAAAGGTTCTAAGTCTTCAAAGTTCTCAAGTAAATCTAAAGGTTCTTTAGCTGTAAAAAGAGAAACAACGAAACATTACAGCAAGGCCGTATCCAGGGGGGAGGCGAGGGGCAGGGGGATGCCCCCTCGAAATGTTTATCCGACTCGTAAAAACGTAACAAAAATGAATATAAACTAATTTTTGATGCGTTTTTAAAGTTTTCAACACCACTTCCCCCAAAAATTCTATTGTAACCATCCCCCCTCCCGAAAATAAAATCCTGGATACGACCCTGCATTGTGGGATATCTAAAAAAATATTGAAAGCCCTTTCTTTCACCCTTTAAGCAAAACCAAATTTTTTTTAAGAAAAGGGTCCTTATTCGGGATTCTCAAGATTTTATAGTAACTGTTGATGTAAAAGAGACAAAACTTTGCCAGATTAAAAAAAAAGAAAAAGAAAAAAGGAGTTAGACAATGCATCGGCTTTTTAAGGTAAACAAGTAAATTCTCTGCATATGAACTGTGCTTATAATTAGATATTCAGTCGTGTACTAGTAAGAAAAGTGCCTTTCAAATATATGAGTTTAGTGTTTTAGTGAAATTTGAGAAGAGTTGCAGACATAGGGACCATTTAGACAAAAAGAAAAAATAATGGAACATTGAGTAAACCTTTATGTGAGATTTATATGTTATATATTGTTTGTATATTCACATTTGGGATTATTCAGAAGCTACCTAAGTGCTCTCGTTATTGTTTTGGTATGGTTTGTGCAAAAGTAGATAAATAAAACGATAATCGATGTATATAGCTTTTTTCTGAACGGATTACAATTAGTGCCCTAAGCTCCGACATCTATCATTCACACATTTTTCTGTTCGCCGGTGTACCCTATGGTATCAGAGTAGATGGCTCTGATGGACAAGTAGATAGATAAAACGATAATCGTTGTATATAATCTCTTTTCTAAACGGGTTACAATTAGCGCCCTTAGCTCCGACACCTATCATTCACACATTTTTCTATTCGCCGATGGACCCTATGGTAGCAGAGTAGATGGGTCTCTGATAGACAATACGTGGGACCGGGGTACGATCAAATTTACAACAAAGTTCTATAATGGTCCTTCAATGCAGTATATTGGTATAGTGGGTATAGAAACTTCTTTAAACGACGTGTCAAAAATTTGTTTATATTAATTACGAGTCAGATAGACATTTTAAAAGGGGGGAGGTTCCTATATCCTAGCATCACCCCCTGGATATGGCCTTGCTAACATAAAACTTATAAAAATAAACAAAGATAAAAAAATAAGTTCCAAAAAAAACTAAGTTAAACTAAGTTTCTTCTCTATATTTTTAAAAAGTAGAAGTTTTGACGATTTTAAAAGGTTGGGTAAACTTATTAGTTGTGCATGAAAAAATTCTTATTGACGAATTGCGAGTAGTTGTAGCCCGTGTCCTCCGAGGTACTATTATAAATTTAGAACAAATTTCTATAACGGCCTTTCAATCTGTACAAACAGCACATGTGGTATGGATACAAATAAATTTGATTTGATAAGCCCCGTATACTTTGTTCCCATACCTCTACACAATGTTTGATATGGAATAAAAATTTCACAAGAAACTAAGAACTTAAAAGGGTAGTTTTATCGTTGCTTTTGAAACAAAAACGAAAAGAGAAGTGGTAGAGGTAATTTGCAATATATGGGAAAATGGATAGTAGCCCGCTGATAGAATATTGAAGTGCAGAATTCTTCAGATAGCGCTATTGTAAATTGGTAAAAAAGTGGCAACAATAGTAATAGTTTATCAAAGTAGCAAAAGAAAAAATAATATACGATCCTCGAGCGTGTTGTTTATCTCTAACTTAAAATCTGGCAATTCAGACAAACTTTATTCTATATTTTAAATAACGAAGTATAGCCAGATGAACGAAACATTTTGGAATATTTGGAATAAATAAGCAATATAAATAAATAAATGGAAATAAGAAATAAATAAATAAGCATTTGGAATGTTCCCGAGTGTCTCCCAAAAGCCCTTTACCGATCCCCTGATTCTCTGCCTTTGGCTGGGAGTGTGATGTGTGGTTGAGAACAAATCGTCTGACACTGCCCGCGCTCCCACCATTTTTTCAGGTACCCTTTTTGAGCTTGGTGGACTCTTGGCTGACCTTACAGAGTTACACTGCTCACCCCTGTTAGAAACAAAATAATCAACGACACCAGGGCTCGACACACCGTCCTCATGGACAAAGGATTTCAAGTTTAGCGCGGAAACCACTGGGTTTAGACTTTCTTAATAACAATTTAATTTATTCATATATACCTACTCCAATTACATAATAATTATCACAAACTCAAATAGCGAGAGACCAAGATTGCATTCTTAGTCCTACGGTGGGATATGTGATAAAAATCAAGCAACCTACTAATGATATTACAGAATAAATTAGTACAGATATACGATATATGGTGCGCTGCTTGATGAAAGCATATACAAAGTGTTGATAACTCAAAATAACTCGATAATATTTTCCGCAGTAGGTAATATGGTTTTATGGACTACTAGACCAGAATTTGAATGAGGTTTTGTTGATCTGTTTCTCCATGATGGGGCTCGGGTGAGGACACGACTGTTTTCAAGGAGCACCCTCCATTAAAGATAATACAAGAGACAAAAAAGTTAATTGCTCATTGCATCTTCTTTTTTCTTTCTCCGAAAAACGGTAGTTTGGCACTGGAACATCATAGAGAGCGGTTTAATGACTCATTTTAAAGGTGATTCATGTGGTTAATACCAAACAGTTCGTAGTAACAAACTGTAGTAAGGAGCGACCCGGCTCAATAGTAACCGAAACTAAAAAAAATAGGATTTTGATAAACGGGTTCGATTCAAACGGGATTAGCTGCATCAAAAGAATCGTATTTTTACGCTGATTTTAAGCCCATCAAAAGTTGCGAGCCTGGGAAAATTTCCCTTATTTTAGAAAATAGGGGGAAACACCCCATAAAAGTCATAGAATATTAACGAAACACCATTAGATTCAGCATATCAGAGAACCCTACTGTAGAAGTTTCAAGCTCCTATCTACGAAAATGTAGAATTTTTTATTTTTTTGCCAGAAGACGGATTCGTGTTTATTTGTTTTTTTTTTTGTTGTTGTTTTTTATTCCAGGAGAGACCTTATCGGCCCAGTGATCCTAGAATGTCGCGAGAGGCCTCATTCCAACGGAAATTAAAAGTTATAGTGGCATTTTTAAGTGATCAAAAAAATTGGAGGGCACTTAGGCCCCCTCTCACGCTAATTCTTTCCCAGATTCACCGGATCAAAATTTTCAGATAGCAACTTTGTTCAGCATAGTCGAAAACCTAATAACTATGTCTTTTGGGACGACTTAATCCCCCACAGTCCCTGGGGGAGGGGCTGAAGTTAAAAACTTTGGCCATTGTTTACATATAGCAATGGTTATTGGGAAGTGTACATACGTTTTCAGGAGGATGTTTTCACGTTGGGGGGGGGATACGTGGGAGGATCTTTTCATGGACAAATTTATCATGAGGGGAGATTATTTCCATGAAGGGGGCGCAGGATATTCTAGTATTATTTTAAAAAATGAGAAAAGAAAGTTCTTCCAATTGGAAGTAAGGAGCGACATTAAAACTCAAAACGAACAGTAATTATTATGTATATATGGGGGTTCGTCTCCTCAATACCTCACTCTTTACGCTAATATATTTTTAGAAATTTCAACTATTGATTCTACGGCCTTTGTGATTCAGGGGGTCATGCTTAAAGGATTGAGACAAAATTCAAGCTTTAGTGTAAACAGCGAGGTATTGACGAGGAAGCGAACCCCCTCATATACGTAATAAAAATAGACAAATATTGAAGTTGGTTAAGTAATTTAATTCCTAAGTTACGTATTTATTTACGTTACGTTGTAACGTATTACGTTGTATTATTTATATTATTATTATTACTACGTATTATTATTATTAATTACGTGCTATTTATTACGTTGACATATAATCAAGAATCAACCCAGACCCTTTATATAAAATATATATAAATATATTTTGCTACAATGGGCTAGAGTTCGGTTTTATTATAAAAAATTTTCAAAATATAATTCGCTAATACTATAAATATGATACTGGGTAATCATTTTTGTCACGATATGTAATATTCACATAGTCATGCGAGCCCGGATTTATTATAAACTCGGATTACAAACAAAAAAACCTATGGTTTTTTCTTAGTTTGAATAGTAAGAGAAGAGCACCAGGGAATGAGGCCTCAACCTAAGCCATATTGGTGCCACGTTTTGGTCTTTGCTAGGCTTCAGCCATCTCTACAGCTATGATACCGATGAAACTTACATAATCACCATTTATAATTAACTAGAGCGATTCTTCATATAATTCCTTTTAGTGTGTTAACAAATTTATTATCATGTCTTAGATGTAACTTATATTTCATAAGTCTCCAATGATACAATGGTAAGCATACCCCCTTTTCACACGGAAGAACAAGGCTCGATTCCCGGTCGGGGAGAACTTTACTATATTAAGTTTAAAGCAATATCTTTCAAATCTCAAATTTAAAAAAATAAATATTAGTTATTTAAGTTGCTATGGGTAAGAGTTTGTTCTTTATTATAATCTTTATTGTAATCCTTGTTGTTCAAGCCATGAGATGGTAAGTTTCTTATATTGGGATTTCAGACATGGCGGTCCTAATAGTGTACTTCTCGTTTTGATTTGGTCGTACTTTTAGGAGTTATGGATTATTTTTACTAAGGGACCTGATCATCTCTTACTAGGGTGCTAGCTACCGCTGCAATCCAGATTGTTCAAGCCAAGGGACGGTAATTTTTCAATTCAGGGGTTTCGGACAAGGCGGTTCTAATAGCGTACTTCTTGTTTTGATATGACTTTATTTTTAGGAGTTACGGGTTATTATATTTCTTAGTATTGGACGTGATCGTCGCTTACTAGGTTGCTACCTACTGACGCAACCTGAACTATACGTAAATTCACTACCAAGTTTCTTCTTCTTTACTATAGGCCGTGGTTATTCTTTAGTATAATTAAATTAATTTTTTTTTAACTGCATGTAAAGAGCGACATTAAAACTTAAAACGAACAGAAATTACTCCGTATATGAAAGGGGTTGTCCCCTCCTCAACACCTCGCACTTTACGCTAAAGTTTGACTCTTTGTCACAGCTCTACTTTTTATAAACAATAAAAAAATACGTAATAAATATACGTAACTTACGAGTTAACTTACATAACGAAATTTTATATTTGTACATTTTTATTACGTACTAGCTGTTGGGGTGGCGCTTCGCGCCACCCCAACACCTAGTTGGTGGGGCGCTTCGCGCCCCCCCAAGCCCCCCCGCGCGCGTAAGTCGTTACGCGCCATATTAGTTACGCGCCATTGTAGTTGTGTCCCTGTGTCCCACCTGTGAATATAGATAGATTTATATATGTGTTTCAAACTACGTAAAAATTGCGAATATACAACATTTTTGGCTTTCCCACTACTGGAAGCTTTCCGTTTCCAATTGCCAGCAATTGATCTGAAAATGTTTGACCAGAATCATCGTTTTGCAATCGGACACGCATATTTGTAGTTAATTTTAATATTTTTACGTGTGCCCATAAATTAGAATTTTTCAGGCAAGCATTCATTTCGTCTGCAGGAGTTAAACTACGTAAAAATTGCGAATATACAACATTCTTGGTTTTCCCATTGTCTGTGCATATACAAAGCCTTATGTACTAATAATGACGTCATATGCAAACGCTCTTTTTACAAACAAACAAACATGCATACACACAACTCGTTTTTATGGCACTTGGTATTAACCAAGTGACATATAGCAGTCGCCAATTCTGTCGGTCTGTCTGTCTGTCTGTCGGTCTGTCTGTCGGTCTGTCTGTCGGTCTGTCTGTCGGTCCCGGTTTTGCTACTTTAGGCACTTCCAGGTAAGCTAGGACAATGAAATTTGGCAAGCGTATCAGGGACCGGACCAGATTAAATTAGAAATAGTCGTTTTCCCGATTTGACCATCTGGGGGGGAGTGGGGGCCCGGTTAATTCGCAAAAAATAGAAAAAATGAAGTATTTTTAACTTATCAGCGGGTATTTGGATCTTAATGAAATTTGATGTTTGGAATGATATTGTGTCTTAGAGCTCTTATTTTTAATCCCGACCGGATCTGATGACATTGGGGGGAGTTGGAGGGGGAAAACCTAAAGTCCCGGTTTTGCTACTTTAGGCACTTCCAGGTAAGCTAGGGCGATGAAATTTGGCAAGCGTATCAGGGACCGGACCAGATTAAATTAGAAATAGTCGTTTTCCCGATTTGACCATCTGGGGGGGGGGGGAGAAGGGGCCGGTTAATTCGGAAAAATAGAAAAAATGAAGTATATTTAACTTATGAGCGGGTGATTGGATCTTAATGAAATTTGATGTTTGGAATGATATGGTGTCTCAGAGCTCTTATTTTAAATCCCGACTGGGTCTGATGACATTGGGGGGAGTTGGAGGGGGGAAACCTAAAATCTTGGAAAACACTTAGAGTAGAGGGATCGGGATGAAACTTGATGGGAAAAATAAGCGCAAGTCCCAGATACATGATTGACATAATCGGAACTTATTTGCTCTCTTTGGGCTAGTTGGGAGGGGGGGAGTAAGTCTTAAAAATTAGAAAAATGAGGTATTTTCAACTTACGAACGGGTGATCGGATCTCAATGAAATTTGATGTTTAGAAGGATATCGTGTCTTAGAGCTCTTATTTTAAATCCCGACCGGATCTGGTTATGGGGGCGGGGAGTTGGGAGGGGAAACCTAAAACTTGGAAAACACTTAGAGTGGAGGGATCGGGATGAAACATGGTGGGAAAAATAAACACAAGTCCTAGATAGATGATTGACATAAACGGAACGGATCCGCTCTCTTTTGGGTAGTTGGGGGGGGGGGGTTAATTCTGAAAAATTAGAAAAAATGAGGTATTTTTAACTTACGAATGGGTGATTGGATCTCCATGAAATTTGATTTTTAGAAGGATATCGTGGCTCAAAGCTCTTATTTTAAATCCTGACCGGATCTGGTGACATTGGGGGAAGTTTGGGGTGGGGAGACCTAAAATGATGGGAAACCCTTAGATTGGAAGGATTGGGATGAAACTTGGTTGGAAAAATAAGCAAAAGTCTTGCATACGTAATTTACATAATTGGAACGGATCCGCTCAATTGCGGGGGGGGGGGTAATTCTGAAAAATAAGAAAAATAACGTATTTTTAACTTACGAAGGAGTGATCGGATCTTCATGAAACTTCATATTTAGAAGGACCTCGTAACTCTGATATCTTATTTTAAATCTCAACCGGATCAAACGTAATTGGGGGGGGGACAGTTGGGGGGACCGGAAATCTTAGAAAATACTTAAAGCGGTGAGATCAGGATGAAACTGGATGGGAAGAATAGAAACCTGTCTAAGATACGTGACTGACATAACTGGACCGGATCTGCTCTCTTTGGTGGAATTGGGAGGGGGGAGGTAATTTTGAAAATTGAGGTATTTGTAACTTACGAAAGGGTGACCAGATCTTAATGAAATTTGATATTTAGAAGGATCTTGTGCTATAAAGTTTAACTTTAGGTTCTGACCTTCTCACAAGTGCCAAATGAGCTCTTGGCTCTTCCGACCTCGTCCAAATGAGCTCTTGGCTCTTCCGACCTCGTACCATATGAGCTCTCGGCTCTTCCGACCTCGTCACAAGTGCCATATGAGCTCTTAGCTCTTGTTATATAGATAGATAGATAGATGGATACAATACAAATTAACTGCGTAAAACTTGCGAATATACAACATTCTTCGCTGTCCAATTGTCGCTGCATATAAATAGATTGTCAGGTTTACCGACCCTCGAACATGCAACGTACAATTGTCCATGGGAAAAACAATCAGTATTAAGATCTATACCACATTTTTCTAATGATTGACCTTGAGCTTTGTTAATGGTGATTGCAAATGCTAATCGAATTGGGAATTGCAATCTTTTAAATTGAAAAGGCAGATCCGTTGGAATCATGGGAATGCGAGGAATAAGAACAGCCTTACCCTCAAAATGCCCTGTCAAGATTGTCGCCTTTATTAGGCTTTCCATTGTTTTTTTTTACGGCAAGTCGCGTGCCATTGCAAAGCTTGACGTGACGTCCAATTCATTTTTGGACGTCACTAAACTACAGAAATCAGCAGGTAGTTGTATACGTCCTGAAATTGAGTCTATCGTATCATAAATGTCTTTTTGTTCCGACGTTAACTTGTAAATGTTATTTTGTACATACGACAATAGATCACTCGTACTGTAACTTTGTTCACGATCCAATTCTACACATGTCGAAACAGCAGCGATACGGTTAGGTGAAGGCATTCCCAAATCCTGAAGAGGTTTGTTTGCCATACGTACGCACAAATCTTCTATAATAACTAAAAGCCATTTATTATTTTTATAATTTTTTAGAATATTCGGAAATACTTTTTCAATCAATTCATTTTTGGACGTCACTAAACTACAGAAATCAGCAGGTAGTTGTATACGTCCTGAAATTGAGTCTATCGTATCATAAATGTCTTTTTGTTTCGACGTTAACTTGTAAATGTTATTTTGTACATACGACAATAGATCACTCGTACTGTAACTTTGTTCACGATCCAATTCTACACATGTCGAAACAGCAGCGATACGGTTAGGTGAAGGCATTCCCAAATCTTGAAGAGGTTTGTTTGCCATACGTACGCACAAATCTTCTATAATAACTAAAGTGTCGTTATAAATTTCTGATGTAAAATCAAAAGTCATTTCTGACGTCTCTAACTGTTTTCGATGGAGTATATCTTCGGACATTTTTGACTTATATTTTTCCCATAACTCTGTAGGAGCTGATGGAGAGCAAGTGTACGAATTTGACTTGGGGTTGACGTTTCGCACGCGTCATTGATGCAGTTATCCCAGTGTTGGTCATTCTCCAATAAATTCAGAGCTTGGCATGCACTACGGTAAGTGTCATGTATAGTACCGTTTACAGTTCTCAAATACTCAAAGGATGTCGGACCGGGTACATTCACCAAAAGCAGGCGTAGAAAGAAGCATTCATGTTGATTGGGGTGAACGGTGTAGAGTCTTCCTATCCTGGTATCTTTGAAGATGGTAGGTTGGCCGTAAACCCACTGGTTATCTACTTCGATGGTGGTACCGTTGCCATTGTAGGTTTTTCAGTCATTTTACAATGAGAAATTTCTCTTTCAACGGTCTTCTTACAATTAAAAATTTGTCTTTGAACGATATTCTTAAATACCTGTGTCCTGGTCGTCATTTATATTCCCTGTGTCCCGGTCGTCATTTGTGTCCCGGTATCCCAGTCTGTAATTTCTCTTTTTTCTTTTTTCAGTTTTCTTTTTCTTCTTTATTTTTCAGCTTCACTATGAAATACATATCGCCGAACCTTTGTTTTTTTAACTAAAATCTGGTAGTCATTGATGACCTTATCCAAGTCAAATCCCAAACCAATCATCATCGCTATCATTTTCAGTTTTAATATGTTTTGACTCTCGCTGTCCAGGTGGATCTTCATCTAACTGCGCGGTTTTGCGTTCTTTAGCCTCAAGCCTGTTTCCTTGCTGTTCTTTTGATTCCTCGGCACGCTTTCTTTTCTGACTTTCTCTATCAGCAGCAAGTTTTTTGGCATAGACTCTTTGAGCATCTTCATCAGTCATTGTAAACTTAAACATTAATAGAATTCTACGCGAACATATGTCTTATATAACTTGAATGACGTCACCTTCAAAGCAAAAATGATGGCAACTAATTTCATGACGTCAGCCGAAACATGACGTCACCTGATCCACAGATCCACAGACAACTTATTTTTATATATATAGAAGATAGATATGAGGGATTCTCTCGCTTGTCAATACCTCGCTCTTCACATAAAGCTTCAATTTGGTCCCAATCTTTAAAAATGACCCCTAAATCACAAAGGCCGCAGAATAAATAGTTACAATTATTAAGAATACTTAAGCGTAAAGAGTGAGGTATTTTAGAAGAGACGAACCTCCTTGTATACGTAATAATTTCTGTTCGTTTTAGGTTCTAATGCTGCTCCTTACTTCCATCTGAAAAAAACTTTTTTTTAGTTCTTTTTCAATTGTTATTTCTTTAAATAATGTTAGGAAAACCTGTGGCCCCTTCATGGAAATTTTCTTCCCTCTTGATAAATTCCTCCATGGAAAGATACTCTCACGTAACCCCTTCCCCCCGAACCTCCTTTAACATGAAAAAGTCCAGCTTAAAACTTCCTTTTAACACGTCCCAATAGCCATTATTATATGTAAACAATGGCCAAAGTCTGTAACTTGCAGCCCCTCCCCCAAGGACTCTGGGGGATTAGGTCTTCCTGAAAGACATAATTATTAGGTTTTTTGACTATGCTGAACAAAATGGCTATCTCAAAATGTTGATCCAGTGACTTTGGGGAAAAAATGAGCGTGGGAGGTGCCCTCCATTTTTGTTCACTTAAAAAAGGCACTAGAACTTTTAATTTCTGTTAGAATAAGCCCTCTTGCGACATTCTAGGACCACTGGTTCGATACGATCCTCAGATACGCTGAATCTGATGGTGTGATTTTCGTTAAGATTCTTTGACTTTTAGGGGGCGTTTTCCCTATTTTTTAAAATAAGGCAAATTTTCTCAGGCTTGCAACTTTTGATGGGTTAAAACAAAACTTGATGAAATTAATATCAGAATCGGTGAAAAATGCGGTTCTTTTGTTATAACTATTGGTATCAAAATACCGTTTTTTAGAGTTTCGGTTACTATTGAGCCGGGTCGCTCCTTACTACAGTTTGTTACCATGAACTGTTTGATTGGCTGTAGTTTGTTTTTAATATAAAATTACACACAGGAAAAAGCCTATGGCATTTTCTTATTTGGAATAGTAAGAGACAAACTTCAGAGAATAGGCATAAGACTAACCCCCATATGTGCAATGGTTTGTTCTTTACTAGGTTTCAGGTACAATTGGGTAGTGGCAGTTACATCTTACTCATTATTGTTTTCGGAGTCAGATATTTTTTTTTTAATTCTTGTAGCTATATTAATTAGCTTTACCTTAGTTTGTTGATGATGAGGCGTCCCCGGGGAGGTTAGAAAAAAAAAATCATTAATTACCGCACACAGAAGAAAGTCAAAGACAGTACTTTTTCCTGCAACCGTTATCCGCAAGCTGTTTTGCGTGAAAGACAAAAGCAGTAATAAAACTTACTACAAAGTGTTTGTTTGGTTATCTTCCTTTGCGTCTGCGACATCTATTATCCTGATAATATTCGACATCTATAATCGATATCCGACATCATGGGATAATAGGTTTCAGCTATCTCTACAGCTATGATACCGATGAAACTTATACAATCCCCATTTATAATTGACCAGACCGATCCCTTATATAATTTTTTTAGTGTATTTACTAATTTATTATCATGTCTAATATGTAACTTATATTTAATGAGTTTTTGACGGTACTGCACTTCTTATTTTGATCTAACTTTTAGGAGTTATGGGTTATTGTAGTTTTTACTAAGGGATGTTATCGCCTTTTACTAGGTTGCTAGCTACCCCAACAACCCGGATCATACAACTTATCTTGTTTTTCAAGCCAATAGATATTCCTCGCTATTCAAGTTAAGGTACAATAAGTTTCCTACATAGGAGTTTCGAACAAGGCGGATCTAAAAGTGTACTTCTTTTGATCTGACACTATTTTCAGGAATTATGGGATTTGGTATTTTTTAGTTTTGGACGTGTTTGTCTCTTACTAGGCTTCTAGCTACCTCTACAACTTGGACTTCAAAAATATTTTCTGGCACTTGGTATTAACCAAGTGACTTATAGCAATTGCCAATTCTGTCGGTCTGTCTGTCTGTCGGTCTGTCGGTCCCGGTTTTGCTACTTTAGGCACTTCCAGGTAAGCAAGGACGATGAAATTTGGCAATTTTACCGTCTGGGGGGGAGTGGGGGGGCCGGTTAATTCGGAAAAAATAGAAAAAATGAGGTATTTTTGACTTATGAATGGGGTGATGGGATCTTAATGAAATTTGATGTTTGGAATGATATTGTGTCTCAAAGCTCTTATTTTAAATCCCGACCGGATCTGATGACATTGGGGGGCGTTGGAGGGGGGAAACCTAAAATCTTGGAAAACACTTAGAGTGGAGGGATTGGGATGAAACTTGATGGGAAAAAATAAGAATAAGTCCCAGGTACATGATTGACATAATCGGAACGGATCCGCTCTCTTTGGGGTAGTTGAGGGGGGGGGGGGGTAATTCTGAAAAATTAGAAAAAAAATTAGGTATTTTTAACTTACGAACGGGTGATCGGATCTCAATGAAATTTGATGTTTAGAAGGATATCGTGTCTTAAAGCTCTTATTTTAAATCCCGACCGGACCTGATGACATTGGGGGGGGGGGGGAGTTGGGAGGGGAAAACCTAAAACTTGGAAAATACTTAGAGTGGAGGGATCGGGATCAAACTTGGTGGGAAAAATTAACACAAGTGCTAGATACATGATTGACATAAACGGAACGGATCCGCTCTCTTTGGGATAGTTGGGGGGGGGGTTGTTTCTGAAAAATTAGAAAAAATTTCAAATCTCAATGAAATTTGATATTTAGAAGGATATCGTGGCTCAGAGCTCTTATTTTAAACCCGACCAGATCTGGTGACATAGGAGGGGGGAGTTGGGAGGGGGAAACCTAAAACTTGAGAAACACTTAGAGTGGAGGGATCGGGATGAAACTTGGTGGAAAAAAAATAATCACGAGTCCTAGATACATGATTGACATAGCCGGAACGGATCCGCTCTCTTTGGGGTAGTTGGGGGAGGGGTTAATTCTGAAAAATTAGAAAAAATGAGGTATTTTTAACTTACGAACGGGTTATCGGATCTCAATGAAATTTGATATTTAGAAGGATATCGTGTCTCAAAGCTCTTATTTTAGATCCTGACTGGATCTGGTGACGTTGGGGGAAGTTTGGGGTGGGGGAACCTAAAATCATGGAAAACGCTTAGATTGGAGGGATCGGGATGAAACTTGGTGGGAAAAATAAGCAGAAGTCTTAAAGAAGTGATTTACATAATTGGAACGGATCCGATGTATTGGGGGGGGGGGGTTAATTCTGAAAAATAAGAAAAGATGACGTATTTTTAACTTACAAAGGAGTGATCGGATCTTTCAAGAAACTTCATATTTAGAAGGACCTCGTAACTCAGATCTCTTATTTTAAATCTCAACCGGATTAAGTGTAATTGGGGGGGGGCAGTTGGGGGGGACCGGAAATCTTAGAAAATATTTAAAGCGGTGAGATCAGGATGAAACTGGATGGGAAGAATAAAAATCTGTCTAAGATACGTGACTGACATAACTCAGACTGGATCTGCTCTCTTTGGTGGAATTGGAGGGGGGGGGGGTAATTTTGAAAATTGAGGCATTTGTAACTTACGAAAGGGTGACCAGATCTTAATGGCATTTGATATTTAAAAGGATCTTGTGTTTTAAAGTTCTTATTTTAAATTCCGACCAGATCCCGTGACGTTGGGGGGAGTTGGAGGGGGAAACCGGAATTCTTGGAAAACGTGAAAATTGGGGTACTTTTATCTTACGAATAGATGATCTGATATTAATCAAATTTGATTTTTAGAAAGAATTCATGTCTCAGAGCTCTCACGTCAAATCCCGACCAGATCGTTTGACATTGGGGGGAGTTGGAGGGGGAAATCTTGGAAAAACACTTGGAGTGTAGGAATCGGGATGAAGCTTGGTGGATAGAATAAACAAATGTCCTTGATACGTGATTGACAGAATCGTACTGGATTTGCTCTCTTTGGGGGAGTTGGGGGGAGGGGTTCAGTGATTTGGCGAGTTTGGTGCTTCTGGACGTGCTAGGACGATGAAAATTGATAGGCGTGTCAGGGAGCTGCACAATTTGACTTGATAAAGTCGTTTTCCCTGATTCGACCATCTGGGGGGCTAAAGGGAGAGGAAAAATTAGAAAAAATTAGGTATTTATAACTTACGAGTGGGTGATCGGATCTTAATGAATTTTGATATTTAGAAGGACATCGTGACTCAGAGCTATTATTTTAAATCCTGACCGGCATTAAGCCTCACATTTTCCTTTTTAAATCAATCTATTGATTCATAGAATTTTGTTAGAGCTCATACCATATGATCTCTTGGCTTTTAGCTCTTCTCGCCTCGTCACAAGTGCCATATGAGCTCTTAGCTCTTGTTGTTATATTATTTTGTCAAGAGATAAGCGTGTTGCATCATCATATATGATGTAATCATACTATTTACCTATTTTAATCTATTTAAATACTTCAATTACAATGGGTGATAGCTCGTTATTTAATATAATTCCTAAGATATTGTTTCTGTTCTATTTGACAAACTGGATGCATTTTAAACTCTTTTGACTTAGTTCCTTAGCAGTAATTGCTACCTCTGTGACCCGGATTATGTGAATATATGCAACTACCGCTGCAAACCTGATCGTTCTTAGTATAACCATGTTTACACTGAAATATACAGATCCTTTATATAACAACTGCTGCAACCATGACGTAGAGTTTGTTTCTTATTTTAATGATGAGATACATTTTAAAAATATGATTACAAACACGAAAAAGCCCATTACTTTTTCATAGTTTGAATGGGAAGAGACGAAGCTAAGAGAGCTATAATGCTAGGTGAGTCAAATCCGGGGTCACAACCCAGAGCAGCAACTTCTTAAAAGAACATTGTATTATATTTACTGTTTAGTAGCTATATTACTTTTAGGCCAGAGTTTGTTCTTTATTATTTAGTTTAGTTATTATAGGCTAGAGTTCGTTCTTTAGTGTAATATTTAGTTTTAAACTAGTTACCGCTGCAACCAAAATTATTAACAGGAAAAAGCATACGGCTTTTTCTTCTCTAGAAGAGTAAGAGACGAGCTTCAGAGAATGAGTCATAAATGTAAGCCCAATAGGTGCGATGGTTTGTTCTTTACTAAGTTTCAGCCATCTCATCAGCTATGATACCGATGAAACTAACATAATCGCCATTTATTATTAACCAGACTGATCTCTTATATAAATTTTTAGTGTATTAACGAAATTATTATCATGTCTTATATCTAACTTATATTACATAAGTCTTCAATGGTCCAATGGTTATCATAGTCACTTTTCTTGCGGAATAACGGGGTTCAATTCTCTGTGTAAGAGAGCTTTTACTATGTTTAATTAAGGGCAATATCTTTTAAATTTAAAATTTAAAAAAGAAACTTGTTTTAGTTACATACTAGCCAAAAAGTGAAGATAATATAAATGAAACACAGGGTTCAGTTTCTTTGGGCTTGAGTTCGGTCTTTACTATAATTTCGTTGAAAAATCATTTTGTTGTTAAAATTATTTTGTTAATTATGAAGAGTTTTTAAATACATCAATTTCCTTTCAAATGGGTCATTAAACAGCTCTATAAAAAACAGAAGAAAAATGTCGATGCAGAATACCCTAGTTCAAGCCACTTTTCTTGTTTTTCTAGCCAACATATTTTCTTTGTTTTTCAAGTCAAGGGATAGTTATACATAGGTGTATTGGATAATACAATTATATTGGCGTGCTTCTTGTTTTTTATCCAATTCTAGGTTTAGGAGTTATGGGTTATTTTATTTTTTTTACTATGGGACGTGATTGTCTCTTACTAGATTGCTAGCTTCTGCTGCAAACCGGATTGAATTTAAAGCAATATCTCTTAATCCAATAATGTTTGTTAGGTTTTACAGTAATATGGTCAGCGACGCGCTCTATAATTCTAGGGTCTGACGTTCGATCCCACCTGTCCCCCCCAGTAATATGGTTACAACCTAAGATTATGACCTCATCCATCAATCTTTTACGTGAATAAAACTTGCCGCATAATCAGAATATCGTGGTTGCAGTCACTTTTTTTTATTTTCAAGCCAATATATTTCCCTTGTTGTTCAAACCAAGAGACGATAAGTTTCCTATATAGGTGTTTCGGAAAAGACGGTTCTAATAGGGTACTTCAGATTTTGCTCTGACTCTATTTTTAGGAGTTCTGGGTTATTGTAGTTTTACTAGGGGACATGATCGTCCCTTACTAAGTTCTTACGTCAACTTTTAATTATAAAAGGCATTAGATGTAGCGATTTTCTTTAAAATGAGCCTTTCAATAATTCTCTACGATGTTCCAGTGCCAAGTTAACCACGGAAGAAAAGATGCCGTATATGAATGTCGTGGTTATAGCCACTTTTCTTTATTTTCAACTCAATATATTCCCCTTGTTGTTCAAGCCAAGGGAAGGTAAGTTCTCATATAGGGGTTTCGGACAAGGCGGTTCTAATAGTAAACTTTTTTTTATATGATTCTAGTTTTGAGAATTATGGACTATTTCATTTCTTACAATGGGGCATGATCGTCTCTTACTAAGTTGCTAGCTACCGCTACAACCCGAATTTGTCAATTGAAAGTCCAAAACAACCTACTATTAATTCAGTTGTTTATGTCCTATTTTGAAAACCTTTGGTTTTTTAATTACAAATGGAACTAGAACTTTCCATATCTGTTCGAATAAGCCCTCTCGCGACGTTCTAGGACCATTGAATCGACACGATCAGCTCTGCTAAAACGGAAAAAAAACATCAATATGAGCAAAGGTTTGTTCTCTTACTAGGTTGCTAATTCCCACTGGTGCCCGAATTTTTTTTTCTTTTGTTCAATTCAGACCATCTCTTGTCAATGTTTACAAATTCCCATAAAATCATGTATCGAGTAGTTAGAGCCTAGCAAAAAAAAATTGAATAACTCTCAGGTATTTTTCTAGTTTTAAGAGTCAACAGAGATCTGTGGGCAACTAGCCCCCTGCACCCTTTCCCCCCAACCCCCTCCGATAAAAACTTTGAGATAGCCGTTTTGTTGAAAATAGCTCAATTGTCACATAAGAAAAACTCCAGTGTCGACGCAATCCCATCAGGGCCCGGGGACAGGCGTTGCAAGTTACGTCCTGGGAATTTATATGATTATTATGAAAGGGATGCCCGTGTTAACTTTAGAAAGGGCTCATTTGATTGGAAATTGATAATTCTGGTTTACTTTTCAAGAGTCAAAAGCAATCGGAAGTCAACTAGCCTCTCCCCCCTCCACACCCTTTTTTCCTTAAACTCATCCGATAATTACTTTGATATAGCTATTTTTAAAAAATGCTCCATATAACGAAATCTCACAACCCAGTTGACACAATACCCCCACCAGTACCCCAGGGCCTGGGGACAGGCTTTGTAAGCTATGTCCTGGGGACACATATGGCTGTTATGGAAGGGATGCTCGTGTAAACTTCAGAGAGGTCTAATTTGATTGGTCATCGGAAGCTTTAGCTTAGCTTTTAAGAGTCAAAGAGATTGGAGGGCAACTAGCCTCCCCCACCCCTTTTTGCCCAATTGCATCCGACAAAAATTTTGAGATAGACATTTTATCAAGAATAGTTCAAAGATCATGTAACAAAGACTCGTGTGTCAACACAATCCCCTATGGTCCAAGGCAGTCATTGTAAGTTATGTCCTGGGGGCATATTTGGTTCTTATGAAAGGGATATTCGAATATATTTCAAAGAGGGCTCATTTAATTGGAAATTGAAAGTCCTAGTACATTTTTCAACAGTCAAAAGAGACCCGAGGGCAACTAGCCCCCCCCCCCATGCCTGTTTTCCCGATAAAAACTCTTAGATAGCCATTTTTCTAAAATAGTTCAAAAGTCAGATAAAAAACTCCTGTGTCAACGCAACCCCCCTGGACCCAGGGGCAGGCGTTGTAAGTTCTGCTCTGTGGCATAAATGGTTTTTATGGAAGGGACACTCGCATAAACTTAGAATAGGGCTCATTTGATTGAGAGTTGAAAGTTCTAGTTAACTTTTTAATAGTCAAATGAAATCGAAGGGTGGCTAGTTTTGAGATACAGACTTTGAGATATCCATTTTGTTAAAAATAGTTCAAAGGTCAGATAAGAAAAACTCTCGTGTCGATGCAATCCCACAGGGCCCGGGACAGGCGTTGTAAGTTATGCTCTGGGGGCATATATGATCCTTATGAAAGGAACACTCGTATAAACTTCGTAAAGGGCTCATTTGATTGGAAATTGAAATCTCTAGTTAATTTCTTAAGAGTCAAAAGAGATTGGAGGGCAACTAGCCGGGTCCACGCCCTTTTTCCTCCAACCCATTCAATAATTACATTGAAATAGCCATTTTTTTAAAATATTCCAAATATCATATAATAAAACTCTGGGGTCGGGAAAACCCTCTAGGGCCCGGGGACAGGTTTTTAAGCTATGCACTAGGGGGGATATATTGTTCTTATGGTAAGGATGCTCGTATAAAATTCGGAGAAGGCTCATTTGATTAGAAATTGCAAGTTTTAGTTCAGCTTTTAAGAGTCAAAAGAGATCGGAGGGCAACTAGGCCCTCGCTCACGCCCCTGTATCCGATAAAATTTTGAGACAGCCACTTTGTTAAAAATAGTTTAAAGGTCAGATAAAAAAAACTCCGGTGTTGACATGTATAATCTTCAGAGAAGCCTCATTTGATTGGAAATTAAAAGTTATACTTCACTTTTTACAATTCAAAAGAGATCCGAGGGCAACAACCCCCCCCCCACGCCTTTTACCCCGAGTCCATCCGACAAAAATTTTGAGGCAATGATTTTGTTAAAAATAGTTCAAAGGTCAGACAAGAAAAACTTCAGTGTCGATAAAACACTCCAGTGCCGAGGGGAGGAGTTGTAAGTTATGCCCGGAGCATATATGATTCTTATAGAAGGATGCTCCTATAAACTTCAGAGAGGGCTCATTTGATCAGAAATTGAAAGTTCTAGGTCAATTTTTAACAATCAAAAGAGATCAGAGGGCACCTGTACCTTTCCCCCCTCCAAACCCTTTTTTCGTCAAACACACCTGATTAGTACTTTGAGATAGCCTTTTTTTAAAGTTCAAAGATCATACAACGAAAACTCTGGAAGATCGGAGGGTAAATAGCTCCTCCCTCCGCACCCTTTCTCCCCCCCCCCCTTCAAACCCATCCGATACAAGTTTTGAGATAGCCATTGTCAACAAAACCCCCAAGGTTCACATTTTAATTGTCGAAATACAATTGGAGGGCAAATAGCCTCCCCACACCCTTTTTCCCCAAATCCATTCGAGACAAATTTTGAGATAGCCATTTTTTATAAAAGTTGTTCAAAGGTCAAATAACAAAAACTTTCGTGTCGACCCAGCCCACAGGGCCCGGGGGCAGGCATTGTAAGTTATGTCCGTGGAGTGTATATGGTTCTTATCAAAGGGGTGCTCGTATTGTTTTGGGTGGGTTTGGCTTGTTCGGTGGGTGCGTAGGGCTGGTCAGGTACAAGTTATAGTAGTAGTAGCAGTAGTATTGTTAGTTGTTGTTAGGTTAGGTTTTGATAGCCTAGGCTAGGTAGGGTGGGTTAGGTGGTTATGTGTGGGTGAGTGGGTGTCACTGGGTTTGTGGGTGTGTGGGGTTGGGTTGGTATTTAGGTTAAGTTCAATTAGGCAGCTTCACGGTAGTAGGCTAGGTTAGGGCTATCGTCAAAAAAATATTGTCAATCAGTAAATGAAAAGCCGCAGCTAATCGGGTAGTGGCAGTTACATCTTACTCATTATTGTTTTCGGAGTCAGATATTTTTTTTAATTCTTGTAGCTATATTAATTAGCTTTACCTTAGTTTGTTGATGATGAGGCGTCCCCGGGGAGGTTAGAAAAAAAATCATTAATTACTGCACACAGAAGAAAGTCAAAGACAGTACTTTTTCCTGCAACTGTTATCCGCAAGCTGTTTTGCGTGAAAGACAAAAGCAGTAATAAAACTTACTACAAAGTGTTTGTTTGGTTATCTTCCTTTGCGTCTGCGACATCTATTATCCTGATAATATTCGACATCTATAATCGATACCCGACATCATGGGATAATAGATATCCGACATCTATTATCCCATGGACTTATCCTGGGCTTACATATACAGAGTTCTTGTCTCATAATGTATTCCCATCTCTGTCACACAAGGACTTTCAATTTTTACGATTTACGTTAGAGCCTCTTCAGGCCTTTGCTGCCACTCACTCCCTAGTCCTGAATTTTCAAATGCAATCATGGTTTGCCTCTATTTCCTGAGAAGCTTCTAACGATTTTTGCCACGCTCCATGTTTGACTCCCTGATGTTCAAAAACATTTTTATTTTGTCTCGTACCTATCCGAACTCCCTTTGGTCAACACTCATCCCACTCTGTCTTCACTCTTCATTAGTTGATGATCAGAGCACGATGATTACGATGATCTTTATTAGTCAATGATCACTTGACGATCAGAGCGCGACCGTCCTAAATCAGCTCAAGGGTGCTGCTGAGGATTAAGAATATCCCATGATTTTCTTGCAAAAAATTCGAGGCTTACCTCAATCATTAATTCGTTTCATCTAATTTTATATTTCTTAACCATGGGGTGTGGGTTCACAAAATTCTTAGGACATCCAGTTGAAAACGCTTGACTTCATTAGTCAATGTGTAAGTATCATAGTTGGCTTTAATGTTGTAACATTACCTGTTACAATATCTACAATACAAACCCCAAACCCTTGATTTTTATAATACCCAATAACCCAATCTCAAGTTTACACAAAGCGCCTGGGCCGTTTTGTAACTGGCTAGGGGGTGGGGGGAATCCGGGGGACATAACGTTCATTGAAGGTCTTCAGTCCATTGCACATCTAGAACCTTTCAATATGCAGTTTGTGATGAATTCATATAAACTAAATTTGGCTTCGTGCACACAAAACGTCAGGCCTAATAACTCTCCTTAGTTATATTACATAAAAAAACTAATTTTTCTAACTGAAAGTAAGGAGCGACATTAAAACTTAAAACAAACAGAAATTACTCCGTATGTAAAATGGGTTGTCCCCTCTGCAATCCCTTGCTCTTTATGCTAAAGCTTTTAATTGTTTTAAAAAGCAGAATTGTGGTAAAGAGTCAAACTTTAGCGTAAAGAGCGAAGGATTGCGGAGGGGACAACCCATTTCATATACGGAGTAATTTCTGTTCGTTTTAAGTTTTAATGTCGCTCCTTACTTTCAGTTAGAAAAACTAGTTTTTTTTGTAATTTCTGAACGTTTTTGAATTAATGTTTGATTTTGGCTCTCCACACATAAATTATTAAAATGAAATTTACATTTTAATTCCTTTTTTGGCTAAATGGCTTTCCCTTAGTTCTGATCAGACGATTTTGAGAAATATGGGATGGGGAAGGAGGCCTAGTTGCCATGCAATTTTTCGGTTACACAAAAAGGCAACTATAAATTTTAATTTTTAACATATTTTTTATTAGTAAAAAATATACGTAACTTAAGAATTAACTTACGTAACAAACTTATATATTCTTAAATTTTTATTATGTATATGAGGGGGTTGTTACCCTCGTTAATACCTTGCTCTTTACACTAAATCGTAAGTTTTGTGACGATTCTTCAAGAATGACCCCTGAATCAGAAAGGCCGTAGAATAAATAGTTGAAATTACTAAAAATACTATAGCATAAAGAGCGAGGTATTTATCTCCTCCTAAATACCTTGCTCTTTATGCTAAAGTATTTTTAAAACCCCTCATATGCGTAATAATCTATGTTCGTTTTAAGTTTCAATGGTACTCCTTACTTTCAATTGAAAGAATTTTTCCATGTTTATTTTTTCATTGTTTTTTTTTATAGTAATTTTAGAAAATCTTGCGCCCTTTTCATTGAATTTCTGTTCCCCCATGACATATTTCTCAAAGGAAAGATCCTCCCACATAGCCCCCTCCCCTCAACCTCACCCCCAAAACCAAAAAAATCCCCTGAAAACGACTGTACACTTCCCAATAACCATTATTATATGAAAACACTGGTCGAAGTTTGTAACTTGCAGCCCCTCCCCCAGGGACTTTGGGGGAGTAATTCACTCCCAAAGACATAGTTATTATGGTTTTTGACTATGCGGAACAAAATGGCTATCTCAAAATTTTGATCTGTTGAGTTTGGAGAAAAAATAAGCGTGGGAGGGGTCCTAGGTGCCCTCCAATTTTTTTGGTCACTTAAAAAGGGCACTAGAAGTTTTTATTTCTGTTAGAATGAGCCCTCTTGCAAAATTCTAGGACCACTTGGTCGATACTATGACCCCTGGGGAAAAAAAACAACAAATAAACACGCACCCGTGATTTGTCTTCTGGCAAAAAATACGAAATTCCACATTTTTGTAGATAGGAGCTTGAAAATTTGGCTATAGGGTTCTCTAATGCGCTGAATGCGATAGTGTGATTTTCGTTAAGATTCTGTGACTTTTAGGGGGTGTTTTTCCCTATTTTCTAAAATAAGACAAATTTGCTCAGGCTCGTAACTTTTGATTACAAAGACCAAATTTGATGAAACTTATATATTTAAAATCAGCATTAAAATCCGATTCTTTTGATGTATATTTTAGCATCAAAATTCCGTTATTTAGAGTTTCGTTTACTATTGAGCCGGGTCGCTCCTTACTACAGTTCGTTACCACGAACTGTTTGAAAAGAAAATAATTCGGTATTTCGGGGCTTCTGACATTATTACTCCTTTGCGGAAGTTAGGCTCAAAATTGGAAAAGGATTAAATTTTTTCTCTGGGCCCCTTCCACCTCTTAGTTCGTTCATTTTCCCGTTAGTTTTCACCTGTTTTCGCTTTATAGTTGTGTTATCTCTTAGCAGTTCTTTCGTTAGTTGAGTTATGGTTGTGGTATATATGTTTTATCGCTCATATAGTTGTGTTATTTTCAAATTATACTCCATAATAGAGAGACTCCGAACACCCAGCATTGTATATTAAGCTCTGAATTTGACGTTTTTTTCTAACGTGACCAGATTCGTCTTGCGCCCTGCGCCCTTTTCATTGAATTTTTCTTCCCCCATGACATTTTTCTCCAAGGAAAGATCCTCCCACATAGCCCCCTCCCCTCAACCCTACCCCCAAAACCAAAAAAATCCCCCTGAAAACGTCTGTACACTTCCCAATAACCATTATTATATGTAAACACAGTTCGAAGTTTGTAACTTGCAGCCCCTCCCCCAGGGACTGTGGGGGAGTAAGTCATCCCCAAAGACATAGTTATTATGGTTTTAGACTATGCTGAACAAAATGGCTATCTCAAAATTTTAATCCGTTGACTTTGGGAAAACAATGAGCGTGGGAGGGGGCCTAGATGCCCTCCAATTTTTTCGGTCACTTAAAAAGGGTACTAGAACTTTTCATTTCCATTAGAATGAGCCCTCTTGCGACATTCTAGGACCACTTGGTCGATACGATGACCCCTGGGAAAAAAAAAATAAAAAAAAAAAATAAACACGCACCCGTGATTTGTCTTCTGGCAAAAAATACAAAATTCCACATTTTTGTAGATAGGAGCTTGAAACTACTACAGTAGGGTTCTCTGATATGTTGAATTTGATGGTGTCATTTTCGTTAAGTTTCTACGACTTTTAGGGGGTGTTTCCCCCTATTTTCCTAAATAAGGCAAATATTCTCAGGCTCGTAACTTTTGATGGGTAAGACTAAACTTATATTATATAAACTTATATATTTAAAATCAGCATTAAAATGCGATTCTTTTGATGTAGCTATTGATATCAAAATTCAATTTTTTAGAGTTTTTGTTACTATTGAGCCGGATCGAACTGTTTGATCGTTACCACGAACTGTTTGATAACCTACTCATATCTACAAAAAATTTCTTGATATTGAGGCAGTCCATCTTAAAATAGCACAATAAGGAGGTAAACTGGCTGTCAAAGCCCACCTGAATTTGGAAGAACTACCCGTTACTAAAAAATGAAGGCTTTTGCTCTATTGTCTACAATGCTGCGGGAGGAACGCCTCTGCTCAAAGTCACTATAAGACCCCATTGGCAATCACGTTTCTAAGAAGCACATCCAGGGCCTGGTTGTAGGAGCACACCCCCCCCCAAAAAAAAAAAGAAGAGAAAAAATTGCACCAATTATGGTGTCAGACGGACCAAAAACACGGATCGGGTGCCAAATTTTACTTGATCCCTCCCGAAACGTTAATTTCGTATCTACCCCTGATGATTTCTAATTGGGTAAATATTTAACAGTCCATATTGCTGTCAATGCCATTTTTACGGGGGGTGGGGGTGATGTCCCCAAAACAAAAACTAAGACAATCCCTTTTTCCCGTGATTTCTGTGATTTTGAGCTCCTGTTGTTTTCTCAAGGCTGATAATATTGAGCCAGCGGACATAGGATTCTGGTAAGGGGTTCATTTGAAAGGATATTTCAATCTCTGATCTACGGCTATGCTAATGAGCTTAGTTTAGTTGTATTGGCCCCTACACTACTGACTAACCCATCATCAGCCCCTTGCTCATTAAGCTAAAGATTTTAGTGTTTTAAAAAACCTTTTTTTTCAGTTCAATGGCCCTTGTGTTTCAGTAAGTGTCCTTAAAGAATTTGGACAAAAAGTCAAACTTCATAGTAAAGCACAAGGAGTTAAAAAGGAGACATCCCCCTCCTATAAAGAATAGTTTCTCTTAAAATAGGTTTAAAAGCTGCTTCTAACTTTCGGTTGATCAAACAGTTTTTAAAATTTTATCTCTGGTTATTTTACAAATCATTCCCAGGTCTAACCAAGATATAACGTGGGATACTGACCCCTTTAACCCCTGGCTTTTTGCTGTTAAAATGTAATATCAATAATTTTGTACTGACCAGTACCACCTTATATTTTTAGTTTTTCTGTTTAAGATTTAAAATGTTTGATTGCAATTCAAAATTCGGAAAAAATTTGAATATGCTTTAAAATTTGCGATGAATAGTTTTGTTCATAAGTCCCTTTTTCTACTGTTTTTTGTTTAATTTTTATTTCATATTTTGGATGTACGAAGAGCCCCCCCCCCCCACCAAAAAAGAAATCCACAGCGAGGCTCATGACAGTCCATCTCAACTTTTCCACTTGCCTAAGCGTGGGATTGTAAGATTTTATGCTACATAGAGAAATATTTTAATTAATTCGTAGTTCCATACCTCTTTATAGGTTTACTTGACCATTAAAATGTGTTTTTTTAGAGATCCACCCCCACACCGACTATTCAAAAGAATAAAGCGAATATATTTCGTTGAATCTTATGAGGAGGCAGCACTGCCTCCTCTGTAACTGGGAACCGTAAAATATAGGTTTTTGATATTTTTAAATCGACTAGCTTCTCAGAGTTTTAAATTGATCAAAAAATAGTCCTTATTGCGGCAAAGTCGTATTTTGGTGCCCTAAATTGGCAGGAAAACACTTTTCTGTAGCACGATCTTTAAGGTAACTAAAACAACTTTTACCTTGCGTTCAAATTAGCTGTCTCCCAATCTTCTAGGCCTTGGTTTGGATACGATCACCCCAGAAAAAAAGACCTATTCATAGTCTTTCTTCTGAAAAAAAAAAAATTCACATGTTCCAGATTGGAACTCTAAACCTCTACGGTAGGGCTCTCTCATTTGATCAATTTGATAAAGAGATTTTTACTAAAATCATTTGCCTTTTTGGGGGTGTTTCCCCCTTTTTTGAAAATAACGCAATTTTTGTTAGATTCGTAGTTTCTTGTGGGTAATAAACTATGCATGAATTTAAATATATTTAGAATCAGCATAAAAAGTCAATTCTGTATATGTGTCAGTTTTCGTCAAAATTATGTTTTTAGTTTTAAAAACAAGATTAATACAATTGGTTCATTACTTTCAATTTGTTATCATAAAGTATTTAATAAGATTTTCTTGTAATAAAAAGTTTAATTTGAAATTGGGGGACTTGTCTTAACAAAAATAAAATTTTGCTAATAATAAATAAATAAATAGGTAAAAATTTGATCAGTTTTACTTCATTTTTTTGCAAAGTTCCTTCATTTTTTTGTTTAAGATTTTTTTTTTACTAAATGTATTTAAAAGTAAACTTATTCATAAGAAAAATATATCCTTAAATACATTCGCCTGCTCACTTCACCCACCACATCTATTCTGATGTCTGCCCCCCCCCAGGAAAATTTTCTGCGGGCGCCCTTGGTCAGAAGGCAACCAAAAACGCTACCTCCGCTCACTTCAAAGGTATACTGCTGTAGGTATACAAAGTTACTGTCACAATTGTTATACATATAAACTGATATATTCAGCCAATTTGAATAATTTGCCAAAATTTTAACAAGGTATTAAAATAGTCAAGACAGATGTTCATCAGCATTCTGTGGTTGTTAAATTGCCCTGTTTACGAAGTGTCAATATGCAGCAATGACAGGAGAAAGATGTATTTAGCTAAACAAGGTGTGCCCCATTCTATTATTTTTATTTAAAGAGACCGGAAGTTAATCTGGGAGTGCCGTAAAATGTTGTAACTCAAAAAATTGTTTCAAGTACCTGAAACTGCACAAATCTTGTCAAACAAATTTTTTACACAGAATATAAAGTCTCCCCACTCCCTCCTCTGAAAGGGAATAATTTCTTTTTTCTGTTAGTTTTTCATGTCATTTTAACTACAGATATATATATATATATATATATATATATATATATATATATATATATATACTAGCTGTTGGGGTGGCGCTTCGCGCCACCCCAACACCTAGTTGGTGGGGCGCTTCGCGCCCCCCCAAGCCCCCCCGCGCGCGTAAGTCGTTACGCGCCATATTAGTTATGCGCCATTGTAGTTGTGTCCCTGTGTCCACCTGTGAATATAGATAGATTTATATATGTGTTTCAAACTACGCAAAAATTGCGAATAAACAACATTCTTGGCTTTCCCATTGTCTGTGCATATGCAAAGCCGTATGTACTAATAATGACGTCATATACAAACGCTCTTTTTACAAACAAACAAACATGCTTCCACATAACTCGTTTTATATAGATAGATACAATACAAATTAACTGCGTAAAACTTGCGAATAAACAACATTCTTCGCTGTCCAATTGTCGCTGCATATAAATACATTGTCAGGTTTACCAACCCTCGAACATGCAACGTACAATTGTCCATGGGAAAAACAATCAGGATTAAGATCTATACCACATTTTTCTAATGATTGACCTTGAGCTTTGTTAATGGTGATTGCAAATGCTAATCGAATTGGGAATTGCAATCTTTTAAATTGAAAAGGCAGATCCGTTGGAATCTTGGGAATGCGAGGAATAAGAACAGCCTCACCCTCAAAAGGCCCTGTCAAGATTGTGGCCTCTATTAGGTTTTCCATTGTTTTTTTTTACGGCAAGTCGCGTGCCATTGCAAAGCTTTGGTGGGTTGATATTTCTTAAAAGTATTATTGGTACGCCTATTTTTAGTTGTAGCACGTGTGGTGGAAACCCTGAAGGATCTATGGAATTTAAAAATTCAGATGGATAATTAACCGCTTCATTTGGTTCCAAAACTGTGTCGACTGACTTGTAAAGGACTGCCTGGTCTCGAATCTTGTTCAAAACAATATTGTTGATTTCGTGGACGTCTATATTTTTGGGTGCGAGAATCGCTCTTTCACTTAGCCATTTATTATTTTTATAATTTTTTAGAATATTCGGAAATACTTTTTCAATCAATTCATTTTTGGACGTCACTAAATTACAGAAATCAGCAGGTAGTTGTATACGTCGTGAAATTGAGTCTACTGTTTGACCAGAGTCATCGTTTTGCAATCGGACACGCATATTTGTAGTTAATTTTAATATTTTTACGTGTGCCTATCAATTAGAATTTTTTAGGCAAGCATTCATTTCGTCTGCAGGAGTTAAACTACGTAAAAATTGCAAATATACAACATTCTTGGCTTTCCCATTGTCTCTGCATATACAAAGCCGTATGTACTAATAATGACATCATATGCAAACGCTCTTTTTACAAACAAACAAACATGCATACATACAACTCGTTTTTATATAGATAGATAGATAGATAGATAGATAAAATACAAATTAACTGCGTAAAACTTGCGAATATACAACATTCTTCGCTGTCCAATTGTCGCTGCATATAAATAGATTGTCAGGTTTACCGACCCTCGAACATGCAACGTACAATTGTCAATGGGAAAAACAATCAGTATTAAGATCTATACCACATTTTTCTAATGATTGACCTTGAGCTTTGTTAATGGTGATTGCAAATGCTAATCGAATTGGGAATTGCAATCTTTTAAATTGAAAAGGCAGATCCGTTGGAATCTTGGGAATGCGAGGAATAAGAACAGCCTCACCCTCAAAAGGCCCTGTCAAGATTGTGGCCTCTATTAGGTTTTCCATTGTTTTTTTTACGGCAGGTCGAGTGCCATAGCAAAGCTTTGGTGGGTTTATATTTCTTAAAAGTATTATTGGTAGGCCTATTTTTAGTTGTTGCACGTGTGGTGGAAACCCTGAGAATAATATCTCGAGGTAAAAACTGATCACCGACCATAACGATGGCCATTTCGTCGATAGTTGGAGCATTGTATCTACGCACATGTTGGCCAGGAGGCGTTTTGTCAGCGGAAATAACAATTTTATGCGTATAAGTAGGCATCAAATCGATGGCTGTTTTGAACAGACGCACTAAATTATTATTTTCGTGGAAAAGATGTTGTAATTGGGAAACGATTGTCCTTTCAATGTTGGGAGAAATTTCGCAACGTGCATTCAATTCAGAATTTCTATCACTGATGAAGTACAATTGTAAAAATTTATGATTCTCGCCTGAGAATGGTAGAAGAGACCCTGCTTTATGATAAATTTGCCCTTTTACTTTGAAAGTAGACATAAATTGATCTGGATTTTCAATTTGGGCTCCAAACGACGTCATTTGGAAACATGAGTTGTATTTTCTGATTCATTTATATTCCTTATGTCCCGGTGTCCCGGTCGTCATTTATATCCCGCTTATTTTTCAGTTTTTTCCTTTTTTTAGTTTATTTTTACTTTTTTAGTTCTTTTAGTTTTTACGTTTTTTAGTTTTTTTTAGTTTTTTAGATGAATTTTTTTTTTAGTTTTTTACCTTTTTTTCTTTTTAGTTTTTATTGGTTTTTACCTTTTTTTAGCTTTTTATCTTTTTTATTTTTTTTATTTTTATTTTTAATTCTATTAGTATTCTTTTTCTCTTCTATTTTTCATTTTTCCTTTTTTTTAGTTTTTTTTTAGTTTTTAGTTTTTTAAGTTTTTTCCTTTTTTTAGTTTCTTTAGTTTTTTTTAGTTTTTCGGCTTTTTTTATTTTTTTATTAGTTTTTAGTTTTTTTTTGTAGTTTTTGCCTTTTTTTAGTTTTTTCAATTTTTATTTAGTTTTTAGTTTTTTACCTTTTTTAGCCTAACCAGGATTTGAACCTGGGACCTTCATTCTCCGTTCTGACACCCTCTCTCACCGAGTGACTACTCCAGCATGTTCATTTTGGTGTTTTAAATGGTATATTATTAACCAAATTAATGTGTTTTACAATATACTAAGCATCGTCATAACAAAAATGACGGCAACTAATTTCATGACGTCAGCCGAAACATGACGTCACCTGATCCACAGATCCACAGACCCACAGACAGACAGACAACTTATATTTATATAGATAGATTATAACAAGTTAAAAAAAAAGATGAATTCAGTTCAGAATCGCCAAACTTATTATGTAAACTGCAAAAATATTACGTGCCTGAGCAATAACTTAAATGTTTTAATTTGAACTAGAAAATACTTAAAATTTTAAAATTAGTTTGTTTTTTTTGTTTGATAAAATCAACTCGCTATGGGATTAAGCTTACAAGTTTGAAAGCAATAAAATACATAAAAGTAATATAAAACTGATAATTGCAAAAATATTTATTCATATTTTGAGAAGAGATTACAACAGTTCAAAAACCTTTTCGAACGCAGCCAGTTATATAATATCAGTAGGAAGGGATTACAACAATTCAAAAACCTTGAAAAAGAAAAACTTTTTAAACGCAACCAGTTATATAATGTCACTAGGAAGGCCCAAAAAACGAAAAATTGCAATTATTACAAATGATGATTCTCTATTTTCACAAAGGATTACAACAATTCAAAAACCATAAAAAGAGAAACCAAAAGTTTCAAGCCTAGTACACATCGTTGTTAGAAATCAGACTAGCTTCAATAATCATATGCAGCGCAATAGCGCTGCCTAAATAAAGAGCGATGTGGGCACAATGTATTATTATTTTTGTTTTTTTGTTTTTTTTAGACCAGGACACTTCGTATGGGATGAGTTGTCGTAGAAACTTCGAAAAAGGCTCATTCGATTGGAAAATTGAAAGGGCTAGTGTCCTTTTTAATAGTTGAAAGTCATTGAGGGGCAACAAACCACTCACTAAGCCCATCATTACCCCAAATACACTCAATCAAAATTTTAAGATAATCATTTTGTTCAACGGAGTTGAAAGATCCAGAAATTATGTCTTTTAAAATGACAACCACCCACAGCCCTCAGGACAAGGGTTGTAAGTTATGCCCTTGGGGCATATAAAGTTTGTATAGAAAGAATGGTCGCAGAAAATTCAGAATGGGCTCAATGGATTGGAAATCAGATGTCCTAGTGCCCTTTTTTAGATTCAGAGGAATCAGAAGGTACATAGCCCCCCCCACACACACACACCTTGTATCTTTTCCAAATTGTATCTGATAGAAATTTTGAGATCGCCATTTGTTGTCGTAGATACTTCGAAAAGAGCTTATTTGATTATAGTTGAAAGGGCTATTGCTTCTTTTAATAGTTGAAAGTAATTGGAGGGCAATTAACCCCCCTCCCAAGCCCACCATTTCCTCAAAAACATCCAACCAAGATTTTGAGAAAACCTTTTGTTCAGCGTAGTGGAGAGGGCCAAAAATTATGTCTTTGAGGATGACAACTTACTAAAGCCCTCAGGGCAAGGGTTGTAAGTTATAACCTGGGGACATATAAGGTGTATATAGAAAGGCTGATCGTATATACTTCGGAGGGGATCATCGGATTGATAACCAAAAGCTCTAGTGCTCTTATTAAGATTCAGAGTGATCGGAGGGTGGATATCTCTCCCCCCCCCCCCGCTTACACCTGATATTTTCCCAAAATGCATCTGACGGAAGCTTTGAGATGGTCATTTTTTGCCCTAGAAACTTCAAAAAGAGCTCATTCGATTGGAAATTGAAAGGCAAGTGCCCCTTTTAATAGTCGAAAGTGATTGGAGGGCAACTAACTTCCCTCTCATGCCCACCATTTCCCAAAACACATCTAATCAAAATTTTGAGGTAGCCATTTTGTTTAACGTAATTGAAAGGTCTGGAAATTATGTCTTTGAGGATGGCAACCTACCAAAGCCCTCAGGTCAACAGTTGTACGCTACGCTCTGGGGTAAATAAGGTATATATATATATAGAAAGTGTGATCTGATAAACTTTGGAGGGTGCTCATTGGATTCGTATTCAGAATTTCTAGTGCCTTTTAAAGACTCAGAGTGATCTGAGGGTGGATATCCCCCCCCCCACCACACCTCGTATTTTCTAAAATACATCTGATAGAAATTTTGAGATGACCATTTGTCGTCGTAGAAACTTCGTAAGCAGCTCAATCGATTGGAAATTGAAAGGGCTAGTGCCCTTTTTAATAATCAAAAGCGATTAGAAAGCAGCTAATCCCGCCCCCTAGCCCACCATTTCCCCAAACACATCCAGTCAAAGTTGAGATAGCCATTTTGTTCAAAGCTAGTAGTATCTCCCTTTAGGATGTAACCAGACCCCTATCCCGGTGTACTCTTGAAGCTTCTAACTCCTCCTGTATGTCCTTTGGATACAACAAGAGCCCTATTCTAATGTGTTATTGGAGCTGCTAGTCCCTCGTTTCCCGCTAAAAACTTCCACGGAGAGTCTTAGCATTTTTCCAGAAACAATATATTCTCAGTGGAACCATTCAATTGATGCAACAAGAGCGAAATATATTCGATGTTATCGCAGTTTTCGGTTGACAAGGAAAATTCTTGGAAATGCTTGCCAGTAGTTTCTTCTTGGTGACATGAATCTTAGGATACAAGTGGCCCTGCACCTGGTACCCATCACATGATCATTGGTATAAAAGTTTTACAGTGAGTTACATAGTATCACAGTTCCACACAAACCCTTGATTAGTTTACATTGTTTTAAGTTGGAAAAAAAGTTTTGATATTTTTAAAAAAATAGTGGTTTTATACTATTGCAACTTGAGTGAGTTGACACTGACGGTATGAAGACAATAGCTCCCAATGTAGATGTTGAAAGTGAAAAGGATTGTCGACTAACATTTCAAGGGGATGAAATGGTTGGTGGATATGTTATATCTTTGAGTAAATATATGTTGGAAAAATAATTGTGCTTCGCTGCGAAAGTGAATGTAATGCATATATCCAGACAATATTATGGATTGAATGCAATCATGAAACACATTGAGGACAATGGATTGACTAACCTGATGAAAAATAGTGAAAATGTATATTATTCTATTATTACATTTCTGACAATGAAAAATGTTTTATAATAGTTTGTTTCACTTTTTGGTTAGATATTTTAGTTGACCGTTTACTTTTCTCTCCCGAGGACCAATAGGCTTTGAGAATTTGTAGAATTAGTCAAGTCTATAAACGACAGTGGGAATGTCAAGAACCACAAAATGGAGAGATTTGAGAAACAGAAAATCATGCGGAATCTTGTAACCTTGGAGAAGTGTTTGAATCTAAGTGATCAATTTAAGATGTTAACCGTGTAAAGGAAAATATTATCTGAAAGAATGCTTGACATTATGATGGAAAATGATTCTCCAGCTTTTGATTATTGTATGAGGCTTTTACGTTGTGGGCCAAATGCATTTACTCAATTTATTTACATACTAATTGAAACAAGACAGAATGATATTGCGGGTTTATCTTTGGACACTACCTAAGACATTCAAATTTTTATGATGATTTTTTATTTTCTTTTTTTTCATCAGAACAGTCGAAAATCTAAAAAACCGTGTCCAAAACAGATATAATCAATTTTAATCTTACTCGGTTAGTTCTCTCTCTCTCTCTCTCTCTCTCTCTCTCTCTCTCTCTCTCTCTCTCTCTCTCTATCTCTCTCTCTATCTCTCTAGAAGTAAAAAGAATATTCCTAATGTTCGCAAGGCAGTTTCCATTTGTTGGTTTGAGAGTCAACACAGCAAAAAATGTTCTACATATGTCCACTATGTTTAAGTAAATTGGATAGCTGGTCGTCATGTGAGAACTACACTACAGTTGATGACTATACGAAAAGTGTAGACTAAGCAATCCATGTAAAATGCATAGAGGATATGCTGTACAAATTAAGGATTGTAATCCATGTCTTGAAGAGGCTTGTGACTCTCACTCTAAAGGATACCTATGCTCCATTTGTCACTATGATAAGTGCAATCAAAAGAAAAATACTCACCCTGGCAGGGGCGGATCTAGGGGAGGGGCGAGGGAGGCGATCGCCCCCCTAGACGGGCTGTAATTTTTTTAGTGAACTTACGGAAGTCTGCATTAACGCATGTTCTAACTACTGTAACTAGACTATAAAACCTTTTTACATTACGTTCATTCCACAGCTTTCCCACTATCAAGCTAGCCTTGAGTATTTTTTGTCACCTCATAGCATAGCAACAGTTCACCAGGTAAATTTTAGCTAGTTCTCGCCTCCCTGTTCGATGTAAACATTGGAAATGGGTGGGGTTGCGCAACGCAACCGGAAGTGTTAAAACAAACATTTCGTTCCAGTGTATAATGAAATTTGAATTTGAATGTGTCACGAGGATTTTCGTCGTTTAATCGATATTGATGTCGGGAAAACGCGGACAAAAGACGCTTGACAGCTTTGTCATTTCAAAGTCTCGCAGAATAGATAGTGTAACTGTTACTGCTAGTAGCTCATCAATTAGTTCTGTTGGAAGTGGCGAACACGGACAAATTCCTAACACTTAGCAATCTTCTGTTAACCCCGTTAGCGTTCAGAGTGATCATCCAACAACACCCCTGCTCCCTACCCTGTTTCCGGAAAACGATATTGGGATCCACATCGGTACAATGCATGCCAATGACGACCGAATAAAGTGCGAGCTTCTGGAGAGACCATGGAAACTCCCAATCGGATGCCATGTGCCGTATGCTGTTCATTTCAAACGGGAGAAAGACGAAAAAGGTACTTGAACGATTCTCATTTGCAGAGTTTCCACTGGCTTGTATATTCTGTTGCCCAGAAAGGCCAAACAGACAGGTTCCCCTACAAAGCTGATCACAAAGCCTGTCACAAAATTTGCTAAGTTACTGGGATAAGATGGAGACCTGACAGTACCTGATACTTCCCAGTACCGTCATGACGCAGTAGAGGCTGAAAAGTCGTTTCTAAGAGCCTACCATTCTCCGCTCGAATCTGTAAATAATCGCGTCAACGAACTGCAAATGAAGCAAGTAACAGAAAACCGAAAGAGGCTTAAGCCGATTATGGAATCAATCATATTTCTAGGAAGGTAGAATATTTCACTGAGGGGCCATCGGGATGATGGCAGCTTAAACTTGGATGACATGCCGCTTTCCAATGAAGGAAACTTCCAAGAACTACTACGTTATCGTGCTGAAAGTGGCGACAGTAAATTAAAGGAGCAACTGAAAACATCAGTAAAAAATGCTACCTACATCAGAAAAACAACTCAAAACCAGTTTATTGAGTTTTGTGCGAAAGAAGTTATAGGTGTCATTCTAGAAAGAGTAAAGTCAGCAAGGTATTACAGCATCATTCTCGGTGAGACAACAGATGTGTCACATTCTTTGCAACTTAGTTTAGCTCTCTGCTATGCCTTCGATAACCATAGACGAGAGGATTTTATAGGTTTTGTTGACGTTCATCATGCCACCTTTGAACCTTCCACTGCAGACACAGAGCCGACTGTCAACGGAAAAGTGATCAGCCAGCTAGTTCTAAGCCTTTTAGAAGAAATGGATTTGAATTTACTTGACTGAGTTGGAATTGCAACGGATGGGTGTGCAATGATGGTATCAAATAACTGTGGTGCTGTGGTTGAAATTCAGAGAAAAGCCAAAAATGCGTCTCGTTGTCCCTGCTTTAACCACACCCTGAACCTGTCTTTGTCAAAAAGCTCAGCTGTTTCGAGCATCAGAAATGCCATAGGCATTATAAAATAAGTTGTTTCATTTTTTAATGCATCTGCAAAGAGAAATTACGTCTTGAATAAGGTTCTAAAGGCTCAGCTCACGGGAATCGGTGAGACGAGATGGATCGAACGAAACGAGTCACTTATGCAGTTTGTGTCTGAACTTCCAAAAATCATCCAGTCTTTGGAACACATTAATTACTGGAGTGAATCAGTGACCGCTCCGAAGGCAAAGACACAGCTTTACATAGTGCGGAATTCATGGTTTCCCTTTAGTGTCTACACAGTATTAGCGCTCTGACCTTGCCTCTTAGTCGTCTATTCCAGAAAAAGACTTTAGACTTGGTGCTGCCGGTGGCCACGTTTCTTATCTTTTGGATGTTCTAGCAAAGCGACGGGAAACGTGTGACGAAGAGTCAGCATTAGTATTCGAGCAAGTAAAAGAATTGTCAGACAAAATCCAATTGGCTGTTAATAATCCTCCTCATACTATGCCTGAAGATATTATCGACGTGTTGTTTTTATATCTATGCTCGACTCAGTCATAAGTGACTTAAAGAGCCGATTCTCAAGAGACAAGCTGAGCTCTTTCCGGTTAACCGTACTGCTGTAATCAAACATTGTGAATTGTACTGATGACTTGCTGCAATCTTCCGTCAAAGAGATCTCTAGCATGTACGGTCAACTTCTTGGCTTAACCGTACCGTCTGCATGGGAAACACCTATTTTAGCAGAGGTGCATGTGTGGAGAAGTGAATGGCTTCGGGTTAAGAGAGAAGGAGGTATTTTTCCTAGTTCAGCGGAAGAAACTGCCAAGGAATGTGACAGACACCTATATCCTTATGTCAGCTCACTTCTTAATATTTCTATATTTCTTCCAGCGACCGTGGCATCTGCCGAGCGTAGCTTCTCAACTTTACGCAAACTGAATACCTGGCTCAGAGGACAGATGGGGCAAACTAGACTTAGTGGTTTAGCCCTCCTTAATGTGCACCGCGACATCGATATCAGCATTGACAGAGTAATCGACCGGTTTGCACACAGTGAAGCCAGGAAGCTTGAATTTTTCTTGTAAACAGTTGTCAGTTGATCAAGTATAGTTTTGTAATCATTATTGTAATATACGAAAACCACATTTTCGTTAAACAAGAGATCGTCAGGGAAACTTAAAACGTGAAAAATAAAGTCAGACTTGTGGCCTACAAAAAGGACACTACCCCCACTCTTTTCGGTAAGAATCCCCCCCTAGAACGAAAGGCTGGATCCGCCCCTGCACCCTGGCATGATTGGCCAAAACCCTAAACGTGATTTCAGTTTATTTCAAAGGGATTGCTAATGTCATGGATGTAAACTGTTTTGAGAAGAAGAATTTGGAGCAAGTTTCAACTGTAAAAACAACCAGAGAGTATGGTTTTCACGTCACCGTTTTAAGGACAATGATAGTTATGATTACAAAACTACTGACTTTTATTTGGCCGTTACAGAAAGTGATTCTTCATATGAGAATACTGTGTGTGACACTACTTCAAATAAACAAATAGAAACATGTAAATTTAAAATATGATCTATATTAGTATCATTGACTTCACAAAGAGAATCAACGAGAATATGGTTAAATTATATTGTGCAAAATATGGCCCTGACTTTGCACACCAGGATCAGTACAAGTTGAATCCCAATGATCTGCCACTACTAGTCGTTGTCGACGGTGACCACCTAAACGACGAAGAAGAAGAAGAAAGACTTTTTTATTGTATATATGTATTTTATTCATAAAACAATTTACAAACATTATTTAAACATTTTATCCTCAGGGCCTGAAATCAAAACTATACAAGTAGTATAGGATACTCTCAATTAAGAAGTATTTTAATCGAAGAGTGTATCCATAAATGTTCAGAAATTCTTTTTAAGTATAAGTCATGACATCGGGAAATAAAATATTGTAATGCATGAAAACCACAGATTTTGGTTGATAAATCTTGTCACTTCCGATTTGGATAATTGATTTCTCACTTCTTTCAAGGAATTTTTTGATGTTAGGTGTGTAAAAGGCATATGGTAGACCAAGAGGGTCCATAAATTCTATGTTCTTTACTTTTTGAAAGATGCATAGACAATGTGTCTGTACAGTTAATGGACTACTATTAAGGATGATAATGGTATTATGAGCACTATGAAAATATACAGGGATACTCTAAGGTATGCGATAGGATTTGTATCTTGACAAGTATGGATCCAAGTTCAATAATCGATTATTTAAATGGTTTTTATGGTGCTAAGTTTAACGGAACACTAGTGTCGAGGGTAATTTCCCAATAGGTCTCAAATTGATTTAGTGAAGTTAATGCTTCACTCTCCGTCAATGGCTTGGAAAAGGTACACTCCAAACGTACAGTGCCCATTCAGACAATACTCATATCTTGGGTACCATACAAGTCCAAAACAATGATACCGGGACTTTTGCGAAAATTGTATCGGTTATACCATTTTCAAATGGTTGTGAATCTCGATCCAGGGATCGCATTATCAATTCATATACGGTCTTATAGGATATATCAAAGAATAAACTGTAGAGAGTAGTTCCATTTACTTTACATATAAAAGAGGAAAGTCCAAAATTTTCAAATTCATGTGGAGAACTTGTACATGATCCATTGGTACTTTTTACGAATGCCAAAGCAAGTTTTGAAGAATTTTTACCATTGATAAATGAAGAATCGGTGTAGGTACTTGAACCAGTAGCAATATTTCGTTGACTGGTGATTGTGTGAGGAGCGAGCAGTTTGATATTATTTCCAGAGGCTCTTAATTTTTTAATTGCCAAAGCAACAGACTTTGTAACATGTTGTTTTCATAGGTGAAGTATTGCCAAGGTGACAATGACGTATGCATCGGATGATACATCGAGTGTTTTTCTCAAGATGACATTGGACAGAGCGAATTTTAGATTAGTGTCAATTATAACATTATGTGACATCCATCGAGGTATACTGAATATTTCATGATTTAGTTTACCAACTAAATGATACTCCTTGCTCACCGCCCAAATGAGTTCACCATCAGTATCAACATTCGATTTATAATCATAGCTCATCGCCAGACATCTCATTTTCTTCTAGAACTTTGGAGTCATCAACATAAATTGTATGCAGCTTGCATAGTTTGATAGATTGGTGCTAGTTCTCACCAATGTTCTATTTATGTAGACCTATATTTGTCTAAAGAAATTGTGTAGGATACCGTTTTCATAGGATAGCCCATCGGTATCCTATTTTCCATATTTTCATAGGATGGTTGTTGTGGGTAGAATTGTCCATAGTATCCATGTTTAACACTGACACCTACACTCTCTGCATTGAAAAGATTTAGAGATGAAGTGATTATGGGATGAGATTCATTGCGGAGTAGATATATCATTTCAGTCTAGGAAAAGAAATCCTTTTTCGATACAATTTTACAATTTTTATAACAATTTTTTCTTGGTTTCTTTTTCTTCCTTGACAGAAGTGATGTCTTTCTCTTCGGACCTGAGTAGAGACCGATGAGTGGTGAGGTGTTTCTCGACCTTTTAAAACCTTTTCCACGTTGTCTTGATTTCAATCGCTCACCGAGGGATCGTGCGCTGGACTTAAGATATTGTGAAACACTTTCTTTAAAATCTTTACCAGCCCCCAAATCTCGGTAAACGGGGCAATGTATTTTTTAGCCAGGGGTAGTGCAGAGCGAAACAGCTTTGCAAACCAACTGTCCAGACCATAAGCCGAAATGGAGGAACGACCTCTGTAATACTCCATTTCATGACCGAATTGTCGTGGTCTGAGAGTAGTAACATTGCAATCAATATTAGGACAAACAAATGCATTTTTTCTATTAGCCATCTCGTTGTGGAATGGGTTAAAAATGATATGTAATCAGAGTTTTATCCAAAAATCACTTGTTTTATTCTTTCATTGTAGGAGGGATCGGAGATATTTAACATAAACGTCACATAGAAATCATCGGGCATTGAGTACGTTTTCAGCAGATATCCACGAATCAAAATCAGAACTGTATCCTAGCCAACAAACAAGCAACTCTCTCTTGCCCCAATGAGTATGAGTCTTTAATATCTTTTCAATCTGATACATTCCAGTGTCTTTAACTTTTTGTAATTCATAATCATAAGAACCGCAAAGAATCTTATCACCTTTCATGTCACCCACACGATGTTTTATTGGTGTAGTTTATAAGATTCTGGAGACATTAAAAAGTTCAGTGGGCCATAGGTAGTGACCCTTTTCAAAAACACTAGTAGTTCGACTGACTCGAACGGTATCACCAACATTGAATTACATCTTTCTCACTTTGCTCCCCTTTCATTGGAATATTATTTAAGAAAAAAGTCAAGTGTATTGCCATTTCCTCAATGAACTTCCATAGGGGTAGAGGCGGACAGGGATCGATGAGGGACGATAAGGTGGGTGACTGGATTTTTTTGAATTTTGTTTATATTTTTTGTGTCGGTCTTTTTCTCCCCTGTTCTTTTCCCAGCCATGGAGCCTTGTTTGGGAAATTGTTTTGAAGTAGTTTTTCGTTTATAAAATTTATTGTTAAATAAAGAACTCAGTACGTTGATTATAAATCAACATTATTTTATCCAAATCGTGAATAAAATCAACAGTATTTTTCATCGTACAATATTTTGAAATTAAAAGTTGAATAGTTCTTATCAATCATTCAGCCAACGCTGCCTTTATTGGACTATGACTATGATAGAGCAGAATATTATATTTTAATAGAACCTTCTTTACATGTGGATTAATAAATTCACTATCCTGATCCCTTTGAATCTTCTTATACTAATCCTGCTCAAGGATGGTTTCAAGAGTTTTAGCAAATTCGTCACCTATCTTTGACCGCAGTGGAATGGCATATGCATAGCGACTAAAAACACTAATTACCAGTAGAATGTAGTTGTATGGCTCATTGTGACGCCGTTGAATCTCATGTAATAACAACCCTCCTCCCCCCCCCCTGGAATTGGTCGCTAGAGTTCCCAACTTTCATTATTTTGCGTTTTTTTTTATATTGTATCCTTTATGAGATTTTTCACTTTTTCCTTTCGATGACTTTTAACTGCTTTCCTTCTGTGATTTCATGTTTTTTATAATATTTGTAATACTTGGCAATCCGGAATGCATAGTCTTGGCTCAAAGAAACGCGGCATTTTCATTAAAATCCATTGGAAATATATCTTAATGTGGCTTACATTTATGTCCAATAGCAACCATCTCCCCCCCCCTCCTTGAATGGGTTGCAACGGTTCCTGCCTCTCTTTGTTCGTGTTTTTGCTTATATTCCATCCTTTGTCAGCTTTTCACGTTTGTTTTCCCGTTTGTTGAGTTTTTCCGCTTTTTTATGTGATTCCATGATTTTATAATGTTTGTGATTCTTGGAAATTGGGAATGCAAAGTCTTGGCTCAAGAAACAAGGCATTTTCATTAAAGCCTGTCAGAAATACATCTTAATATGGCTTGAATTTACCTTTAACGATATTGTGCAAAATACAATGAAACTTCGAATCAAATGTGTGCTTGTCAACGCCGAAAACCTTTCCACGACTTAAATAATCGGGCTTTTCCTTTAAAAGTTCACAAAAATATCTCTTAATATGGTTTAAATACACCTCTAACAAGATTTTGTGAAAAACAAAGACAAATATTATTCAAATGTATGCTTGTCGATCTTGATTGCTTAGTCTTGGCTCAAATAAACAAGCCATTTTCATTCAAATCTCTTTGAAAATACCTCATAGGCTGAAATGTGGCCTATGTTTAACTTCCTTAGCAACCTTTCCCCCCGGTATTCGTTCCAAAGGCTCCTGCCTTTCCTTAATTCACTCTTTTGTGCTTGTATTTCATGCCTTATCACCTTTTTCACGTTTTGTTTTTCCGTTTGTTGAGTTATAACTGCATTTTCTGTGATTCCATGATTTTATGATGTCTGTGGGCCCTAGCAATTCTTGGCACGAAACGTGGATAAGACGTGAAACGTGGTATTTTCATTAAGACCTCTTAGATATACCTATTAATATTTTTTAAAATTACCTCTAATAGCAACCCTATCCCTTCTCCTGGAATGGGTTGCTGTGGTTCCTTTCTTTAATTCTTACTTGCCTTGCTTATGTTTTATCCCTTTATCAGCTTTTTCACGTTTTGTTTATCTGTTTGTCGAGTTCCAACTTCTTTTTTCTGTGGTTTCATGATTTCATTAATTTTTTTGGGGTATTAAAACTTTTATGCAAAATAAAAAGTCTGTGTGTTACAAAGTATTGTCTAGGTTACGTTTACATTGTTACATACATTGTAAAATTAATTCAATGTAGCAAGCAGGTGCAGTTAATAGATCAATAGTGAGTAGTATTGGGATGGTTGCGTGCTCCTGAGTGGAAAGGATTGGAAAACGTAATCAATAGCTTAATCGATCTAGAAAGTTTACAGGGAATTTCCATGCGCGGAATAGGTTATTTGATGGAATTTATTTCCCAAATCATAATAATAGCAATAGTTTGTTGGCTCAGGTTTCTCACGCACAGTACCATTGGGGAAATCTCTTTTGATTCCTAAAGTGATGAAAAATATTTTGTTTATAATGGTTCCCTGAGAAAAAAAAGTGAATAACGTTGAAGAAAATGAAATCTCGAAAAATAAATGTATTCAAGAATAAAATCTCTTAAATTATTACGTAATATCCCACGTGCACCCCTTCATTATGTAACAGGTAGGTTTGCGCCACCATTACGTAACACCAATGTGTGTGCCCTCCTCAGTTACAAGTGGGATTCCCCACGGTCCCTGAAAGCTTTTCTCTACACCCTTAGGTTTTTAAGCAATTAACTTAACAATCAAAGAAGAAATACTCCCTATTCTGTAACAAGCAACCACTTTTGCTTAAAAAACACCTATATTTTGAAGAAAATTAATAACACCTACATCTTGAGGGAATCACAGTTATTCTTCTTCGTGATCTAAACTATTACGGAAGAAAAGAGTAGCGGCTATGTGTGTTGTGGAATCCAAAAGGTGGTCACTATTCTTGTCATCCTTACCCAGGGCACCCATAAAAGTATTACGTCATTCATCATCTTCTATGCGAAGACGCAGTTTTTTAACCAAAAATTGACTTTATTGTATAGATTTTGTTTTGTTATCTGCATAAGGCAATAGATACAAAACATTCCTTTTATATGAGCAGTGACACCGATTCACAAAAATGTAGGGGGCAAAGGATTGCAAAAGGGCACAAAAACAACCAGTTAGTCATGATAAAATAGAAAATAGCTATGAAATCCAAACAAGAAGGTATTTTTTAAGTTCCGGGGAAAATTGCCCCCATGTTCCCCTAATTGGAGCCCCTGAACATGAGCCGTTTAATAGCTCTCTATAATGCCCCAGTGCCCTAATAGTAGTGGAGAAAGAAAACAAAAAAAGGAGGACACATGAGTTGACTTCTACCCAAAATAAAACTTTATCAGAGATATTCTTTTTGATAATGGATACCCCATTCCTTTTGTCAATAAAATGAATAACTGTAGAATAAAAAAGACATTCTTGTAAAATCGAAGAAGATATTTCACAATGTGAGGCTACTGATAAGCCCTCAAATATTGTCTATCTTCCGTATATCCCAAAAATCACAACAAAATTAAGAAATATTTGCACAAAAAATAATCTGTACATAGTTTTTACTAATAATTTTAAAATCATTAATTTCTTAAATTCCGGTAAAGACCAAGACCCCAGTTACTCGCCAAAGAGGGGTCTATCAAATACCCTGTGATTGTGGAAATTACTATGTCGGCAGGACCCATCAGAATCTAGAAAAACGGATACAACAGCATAAAAAAAGACATAGACAAGGCATTAATTTCAAATAGTTCCAACAACTCCTTTGATTCTGCTTTAGGTTGGCATATATTTAATAATCCGTCCCTCACGATACTTTTTGAAAAATCTTCACTCATCAGTAATGATTTGGGGATAAAACAGGTGGTTCGAGAATCAATCGAAATTAATCTCAAAATAAATACTTTGAACAGGGACTTTTCTTTATACTCAAATTTAATTAAAAATGATCTAACAAAATATTTTACTAAACCAATTTATAATAGCATTGAACCAGCTACGAAAAGGCCTTAGAGACAGGCTGCTAAAAAAGCAAGGTTGGCTCTGAGAAATTGCACTTAATCACTTTGTTATCTTTAGTTTGAATGAATTTATATTCTCACTTCATTCTTTTTGTCAGTCCTGGTTGAACTTCGTTGAAGTAAGGATGCTAGGGCTGTTTTTAAAAAAGTTTTTAGAAAACATTATTTAGTTTTAATTCTCACAATTTAATGTAATTTTATTTATATATACATATTTTCTCTCTTGTTCTCGTATTGTGCTGAAGACTTAGAACATAGGGCCGAAATATTCACAGAGCTGATATCCACTGTCTTGAAAAGATTTTCCCTATTGTTTCTACTTTGTATTTGTTTGTTATGGAAAGGCAGTGTGGTCTTCGTCGCTATTTTAATCTATAGAGTTTTTGTTCATGGTGACTCCCATGGTGATCTTACTAAAATCCGATTAGGTTTCAAAATAATTAATTTTCGGTTATTTTTGGCTAGGACTCATCCTTCTTTAGGTTACAGCCACAACCAGTGGCCAACTCAGATAATAATTATTGGGGGACTGACCACCAGTCACTGGGCCGACCAACGGAAAACTTTAAAATTCCTCTGGAATAACTGTATTTAACTGTACTTGGGTATTAGTTTTTTCCTGAGGAGGGTTAGATCACCTTTAGCCCCCCCCCCCTGTGTGTGCGTGCCTGGCCACCACGATAGCCATGAATATGTTTATAGTGGTCTCTGTTCGTTTTAAGCTTGAATCATTTCTTGGTTTTGGCTCGTCATTAATTCGGCTCTTTACCTTTCTCTGAATAATTACTTCTGCGGAAAAGGATTTTTCAAGTTAATTTCTTAAAATAAAATTGTTTTTCCGTTGAGAAACTTTTTTCAACTAATAGCACAAAAAGGCGGCATGCTGTTTGCCATCGTCAAACTGCTCCATCACCAACGCGCTTTTAAGAGGCAAAGCTGTGGGGGAAAAAGGCAAGTACTTTTTGCAAGTTTTTATTTTCGTCGGGCAAAGATGCAAGTCACTGATTGCTCAATAGATAAACCAACTTCAACGTATTTCAATTACTTCCGTTGACAGCAATTGGAGTTTGCATAAAACAACTAAAACAAATTTCCACTCCTATTCCGAGGTATCAACATAGCTCAATATGACAACCTCTGACTGTGATTTGACATTTACTAGGATAATTTGTGATTGACGAGAATAGTCCCCACCGTGACAACACGATAAACAGCAGTTCAATGTTATTGCATTTGACACCTGTCCACTGGCCAAACTGGGTGGCTTGAGTCGTGATCGGAAGCCACTCCGTAGTGACTCAGTCCTTATGAATGGGGCTTTTTGATGTTTATATTATTGAAATAGGAAACTGAGACCATTATATAATAAATCGTTTGTGGATCTCTGGCGAATGGGTCCAGAGGTTAACATGCTGACAAAAGAAAACAGATATTTAGTGTGGCATTTCTAGCTTACTGGAATCAGTAGCGCCAATTCACGAAATTATAGGGAGTGTGCTATAATTTGGAGATATTAATTATGACATAGCCTATGCTCCTTGACTTTCCAGATGTGAGTCCCTCTTTCTGCCCAATAAAAATGCTGGAGCTACGCCACTGGAGTGGAGTGGGGCTCAATACATTTTTTCAGCAAATAAGGGGTTAAATTTATCGTTTTTTTCGTGAAGATGCCATAAAAAGGAATTTTAAATGAAAACCTCCCAAATGGAAAGAATTTTTCATAATTTGGGAGGAGGACAGAATATCTAGGGAACACGTAAATTTCCCTTTCGTCTACCTCTTGATTGACACCACAGACTGGAATGCGTAGACTTTTTATATCATGAATAGGAAGTGGTGCTGTTTGTAGTCTTTATTCAATACCTCGTTTTAGGAAAATGACCGAAAAAATCATTAGGGGTGCTAATAATCGAGAATGTATAGGAACTGGGACAAGGATTTTCTTCAATTTTTAAAGAATGAAGATTTGAAAAGGGGGTTTCAGAGTCTAGGATCGCTTTCGTTGTGTTTTTCCCCCTTGAATTAGCAAAATATAGAAAACTCCATTCTTAGAGTTCATTGGGGAGAGGGAATTTCTCCCCTGTCCCCCAATCGATGCCTTTGAAAATATTACAATTAAGATATTACAATTTTGCAAGTAATGCATATTGCATATACAATTTTGCATGTACGAAGTAATTTCTGTTCGTTTTAAGTTTTAATGTCGCTCCTTACTTTCAGTTAAAAAAACTTGTTTTTTATTTAATTCTGAAAAGGTCATACCATGATTAGTTTGTAGACAAGTTCGAAGCAAAGCCATTTTGATAGTATTAGGACTAAAAACTAGCTTTAGAACTTGTATCATAGCTTGAAATTCACTGTTGTATAGAGAGAAATAACTGGATTTCCAGAGTTCATATTATGTCTTGCTTAATCTTCATTTCAAGTAATACCGAAGCACATTCATTACAATTTAAGATTGTATATTACTCACTATTGGTATTATAGCTCGCGAAACCAAAATGCTATCTGGTAAATTAACCAATATTTCTGTATACTTTTCAAATTTTTTGCGGTTATTAAAAAAATATTTAATTTTACGCATATGTTCTTAAGATAATTGTAATTACATACCAAAAGTTACTGATGTCACAACTGGCCTAAGACTATGAAAAGCCTTATAGATTAGTTTATTGTTATCAGACCACATACTCACTTTTGACTCCCAAATCAAAATTCTCGTTTTTTATTTTTGACTTTTGTGTTTTCAGTAAAGCGCTTAGTTTTCTGTAGTCCTAGAAACATAGGGAAACATAATTAGTTGGTTTATTTGTGCTAGTTTCATTGATATATATTAGATAGACTATAAAATAATAATTTTTGTCCGTTTTAAGTTCCAACTTTGCTCTTTACTCTCCTCGGAAAAACTTTGCTTTTTAAAATAAATAATAAAAGAAAAGTTGATAACTTAACTCATGGATTTAAGAGTACCACTCGGGCATCTTTTGTGATTCTTGTTCCCCATGCGAACATGGTCCCCATGTCCCCATTTTGTGCGAACATGGTCCCCATGTTCGGAATATATTACCCGAGTATGTGAAATATGCGCCTAGTCTTCCGGCTTTCGAGTCACGGGCAAAGAAGTTTTTTTTATCTCGTGAGTGAATTTTATGCGAACCCCGCTCCAGGTTGTCATTGTATTCAAGGTATTTCCCCGATTCTCTTTGTTGTTTTTTTTTTCTATTTTCTTCTTGTCTTTTCCCCCTTTTTTTCCTGTCTCCCTTCACCAGTTGAGTTTCTTATGTGTTGAGTACCAATGTGATTTTAATTAGCCGAGAGTGGTAATCTCGCCTGCCCTTCCATACTTATTGCCTTTCTTGGCAGGCAAAAGGTGAATAGTGTTTGTTTTCTTTTTTAATAAATGCATATTTATTATCTCATCTCATCTTTCATATTTCAATGATACAATCTCCCACCAACGCCATAATCAAGCTTGTGAATAAAAAAACGTTGATTTGTCAATGACTAATTCGTCGTTAATTGACTAATTAGTCGTTAATTGACTAATTAGTCTTTAATTGACTAATTAGTCAATAGTTTTCTTAATTTTAGCGTGTCATTAATACTATTTTTGTATCTATTGCCAGATTCATGATGAAAATAGAAAAGTGGCTGTTTTAGCTTTAGGTTTTTAGTTACAAATTCGCTTTGATCGGTTAATCTCAAAGTCTACGTTCGAAAGTTGAACATTGTTCAACTCAAATGGTTGCAAACAGGATCAATTTTGGGTGCTTTAGGTGCTTTTTTGGGGCGCAACTTTACCTTTACCCATAATTGTGACTTGAGTTAAGACCACTTTCCAAGATAACGTACACCATGTGGTGCATTCCAAGCGTGGCAGGACTGGGCCAAGCGTGAAGGAACTGTAGTGGCCACAGTTAGGACTGGGTATAAAAATCTTTATTGTAGTGTGAAAAAATTAACTTAGAGCTTGAAAGGAAGAGGATATAGTCATTTACTTTGATGAAAAGTAAATTAGGAAAACTATAAAAAATATTTAAATTTCAAAATCATAATAATAAGTTACATTAAAATTAGACTAAAAAGGTAAAAATGAAACCTATCAAAATTATAAACAAACTAAAATTAAAAAATAATTAAGTTAAACAATTTAATGAATAAAATTATTAAAATTAAATTTAGATTCAACACGAATTAAATATTAATTATTGAGTTCAATTAAAATTAAAATTACGAGTTAAAATTTTATAATTCGTAAATTGATTTATTGATGTTAGAGGTGTGAGTAATGCTCCAGTCAAGAGTCCGTTTCCTCTGAGAGTTAAACACAGATAATTTATTATATAGTGATAGTAGTTTCAGGTTTCAATAATAAACACCAATCAATTTGTGCCGTTCATATAGGCGTGAATCATATAAAATATATAATTAACAGCAGGAATACTAATAAATGTTTCGACATTTGAGGGAGGATATGGGTCCAAATGTCAAGAAAACTAATATATATTACAAAATTTTGGGAGATGGCATGCAGGGTCGTATTCAGCATTATTTTTTCTGGGGGGCGGGGTACAAAAACATTTAAAAACGCATCAAAAATGTATTTATATTCATTTTTGTTACATTTTTACGAGCAAGACAAATATTTCGGGGGACAGGGGGTTCAAACTCCCCTAATTCCCCCTGGATACGGCCTTGATGGTATGGGTCTAAATGTCACCTAACCAGCCCTTTACACGAATTAACCTAAATAAGCCCTCTCATTCTCGAAGTATTGTTGTAAAAAATTTGAAAAGAACAGGCTGGGCGTACCCATGGAAGTGGTGTATTGGGTTTACCCCCTTTGAATCGTAAATGGATATCAGAATCGTAAATAGGTATTAAAAATACAGGTAAAAAGACTATTAAACCCTCCCCCTCAAAAAAATATTTTGGCACACTTACCCTGAAAAAACTCTTTTGGTGACCCCCCCCCCCTAAAAAACAACAAACAAACATAATCTTGGATATGGCCCTGAGAACAAGTTTTATCTGAAAGAAAATTGTGAAAAATTTGAAAATTATTGCACGGAAAATCGTTTCCTACATTTCGGGATCTCTTTTTTGCCAAAAGATCACATAATATCGAACTTCTAACATAAAATACACCTTGACGTTCATCTTTGCCACGAATTTTGAACTATAGATTTATTTGCAAAATTGTAATATCTTCTTTACGCTAAAGTTTGACTCTTTCTCTCAACTCTATTTTTTAAAACAGTAAAAAACTTTAGCGTAAAGAGCGGGGCGTTGATGAGGAAGCAGCCCCTTTCATATACGAAGTAATTTCTGTTTGTTTTAAGTTTTAATATCGCTCCTTACTTTCAGTTAAAAAAGCTTGTTTTTTGTTATTTAATTTCTGAACGTTTTTGAATCAATGCATGTTTTGATTTTGGCTCTCTGCAGATAAATAATTAAAACGAAATTTGCATATTGTTTTTTTTTGGCTAAAAAAAGGAGCGGGGGAGGAGGCCTGGTTGCCCTCCGATTTTTTGGGTACTTAAAAAGGCAAATAGAACTTTTAACTGTTTACGATAGTTTTTATTAGTGAAAGATATACGTAACTTACGGATTAGCTTACGTAACGAACTTTTGTATTCTCATGTTTTTATTACGTATATGAGGGGGTTTACCCCCTCGTCAGTACCTCGCTCTTTATGCTAAAGCTTGAAGTTTGTCCCAATTCCTTAAGAATGACCCCTGAATCACGAAAGCCGTAGAGTAAATAGTTGAAATTACTAAAAATACATTAGCGTAAAGAGCGAGGTATTAGGAGGAGGTGATCCCCTCATATACATAACAATTTCTGTTTGTTTTAAGTTTTAATGCTGCTCCTTACTTCCAGTTGAAAAAAAACTTTTTCATATTTATTTTTTCATTGTTTTTTTTTAATAATGCTAGAAAATCCTGCGCTCCCTTCATGGAAATTTTCTTCCCCCATGACAAATTTCTCGATGGAAAGTCCCCCAACATATCCCCCTCTTCTCAACCCCTCGCCCCCAACCAAAAAATCCCCATGAAAACGTCTCTACGCATCCCAATAACCATTACTATATGTAAGCACTGGTCAAAGTTTGTAACTTGTAGCCCCTCGCACAGGGACTGTGGGGGAGTAAGTCGTCCCCAAAGACATAGCTATAATATTTTTCGACTACGCTAAATAAAATGGCTATCTCAGAATTTTGATCCGGTGACTTTGGGGAAAAATGAGTGTGGGAGGGGGCCCAGGTGCCCTCTAATTTTTTGGTCACTTGAAAACGGCACTAAAACTTTTAATTTCCGTTAGAATGAGCCCTCTTGCAAGATTCCAGGACCACTCAGTCGATACGATCACCCCTGGAAAAAAAAACAAAAACAAAAACAAACAAACAAACAAACAAATAAACACGCATCCATGATCTGCCTTTTGGCAAAAAAAATACAAAATTCCACATTTTTGTACATAGGAGCTTGAAACTTCTACAATAAGGTTCTCTGATACGCTGAGTTTGATGGTGTGATTTTCGTTAAGATTCTATGACTTTTAGGGAGTGTTTCCCCCTACTTTCTAAAATAAGACAAATTTTCTCAGGCTCGTAACTTTTGTTGGTAAAGACTAAAATTGATGAAACTTATATATTCAAAATCAGCATTAAATGCGATTCTTTTAATGTAGCTATTGGGATCAAAATTGTAGAAGTGATACCAAATTAAATGAAAAAAAAATATAAAGCAGCAATCCTAAAATGGATTGTTGCTTTATCTTAAAAGGGATTGGTCCTAAAAGGGATTGATAATATTTTATACTTTAAAAGGTGTCCTTAATTGGTTTTCTTTTGCTGTACCAAAACTCCTATATTGCTGTGTGTTTTCAGTAAAGCGCTAGTTTTCCATAGTCTTATAAACATAGGGGAACAAAATTAGTTGGTTTACTTGTATTAGTTTTATTTATATATACGAGATAGGCCGTGAAATAATAATTTTTGTCCATTTTAAGTTTCAATTTTGCTCTTTACTTCCCTTGGAAAAACTTTGTTTTTTTAAGAATTGATCTTTGTTCGTTTTTGGTTAAAATGTAATGTAGAAACAACACTGCCAAGATTTTTTTATTTATACGGACTAATATATGTTCGTTTTAGGTTTTAATGTCACTACTTAGTTTCAGTTGAAAACTTGTTTTAATATAATTTCTAATTATCATCGATCTAGGGAGATAAGACACCTCTAGAAAATACTGCAGACAACCTTGACAGCTAGGAAAAACTTTCAGTCTATAACATAAAGTTCACAATCCATACTTCACAAAATAATATCAGGAACGTTTGCTTTTCGATAAACAAAAAGCTGTTTTAATCGGCCATCTTCGTCTGTAAAAGCCATAATGAAGACATGGCTTTATAGATCGCCTACTGACTAGCAGAAACTAGAAGGCTACTGTAACAAAAGAGAGCTGCTTAAGGTTTCATTTAGAAGCTTCTGTTCATATCTAATCACTTCTTATAAAATTTACTTGATAGTATATTGCCACATTTTTTTTTCTCCCATTTTTTTTCAAATGAAAAAAGTGCTTTTTCCAATGAAATGCCCAAAAAAGTGTTTTTCAAAACCTATGCAGGAGCAAAAAACTAAGGGGGCAAGGACTTCCCTTCCCCTCAGTTACCGCCGTTTGAACTAGCACATAGGCTTCATTTGAAGATTCGATTCAAAACCATTGATCGTTCAAGCTTAATTTTTGGTCGATTTTTAGTTGAAAAGTATCTAGTCTTAGTTTTAGCAAAAATAGTGGTTTATCTGAAAATCAAGAAAAACTATGATTGAAAAAATAAAAATCCAAGCTGGATTCGAAAGCATGATGATCTAATTTGAAGTCCAGCGCTGTACTAAGAGAACTACACCTCTAATAATGTAATTTAATATATTTTGTGTTTGTAGGACTTTTATTGCGTAGCTTATTAAGGGGGCATAGAGGAGGAACATGCGGGAGGGATTCTTGCAAACCTCCAGTTAAGGTTTTGGACCATTTTTATTATGATGATACCTTTTTATGCTTCCAAGATTTTCCACTTAAGAAGTGGCAGCAAAAATGTTATTTTATAACACTTTTATAAAATAAAGTGTTAAACTTTTAACATATTGGAGTGAGAGGGATAGCCCTGCAATGGTTTCAATCTTATCTTCAAAATAGGTACATCTACACTGGTGACGACCCGAAGAACGACACTACTGTGAAATTTGGTGTACCCCAAGGATCGATCCTCGGTCCTCTTTTGTTTTTAGTATATGTAAATGACCTTACTCGTATCCTTAATCCAAACCATGACGTTCCAAAATTCTCTAACCTATGCTTTGATCAAACGTCTGAGTACATTACTAACGAGCAGGATGAACTTAGACCATTCGCTGACGACACTACGATGACCTGATGCGGACTTGACATGCCTTCACTCCAGCGGAAGCTTGAAAACATCATAGAAGAGACCTATGTGTGGATAGATGCCTACAAACTGGTCATCAATGTCGAAAAATCTTGCATCCTATCATTTTTTAGGTTAGGAACCCTTCACCCGGAAATAACAGGAATTGTGACGTCTCATGGAAAGGTCCAACGACCAGCAAATGAACGTGCAAAATATTTAGGAGTAATAGTGGATGAAAATATTTCTTTCCTTCCTCACATCCATGCTGTAGAATTAAAGCTTTCAAGGAATCTGGGTGTCATGAAGAAACTGAAGCACACATTCCCACGTAAAACCCTTACCCATCTCTAAAATACACTCATTAAGCCCCACTTACAGTATTTCGCAATGGTATGGCAGTCGACGTTCAAATCCCATCTGAAAAAACTGGATTCCATCCACAAGAATGCCTTGAAGATCCTCAAACACACAGAAGATCATCTCTCGCTGAAATCGCTGTTTGAGCTTTCCTGCTTGGTTTTGCTTTCAGATTCCTCTCCGGCTTGCTTCCACCGCCTCTTAGGAATCTATTCCGTTTGGTATCCGAATAGCATCTTCTAATTACAATAGTATCTGCACAGATCCATATTTGACATACACCAACAGTGAGGTCGGATTTTTCACCTGACATCGTCTGCGCTAAAACCTACAATACCCTACTGCTTGTTTGCCCCTAGATGAAAAGGTGGGGACTTGTAAGGATGTTTTTGTTTGTAGGGGCCATGGTTATATTGAGAAGTGGATGGAGAGCCATAGTCCGTATTTAGTTTTGAGGTGATTAGTGATTCAAAATGCATTTCTTGTTTAGAGATGAGAGATTATGTATGTTAGAACTGTTATAATTATTTTTTAATAAACTCGAGTGAAATGAACTGAACTGAACTTCAGTGCTATACCCCACTTACGAATGGTAGAACTGATAAAAAGAACGTAGATACGAGGAATTCTTTTTCAAACGAGCCATTAAACATCACTCTAAAAAGTTTTGGTAGTCCACTAGCCCCAGCTTTTCCTCTTGAGACATTGTACCAAAAGTGCTATTTTTAGTGCAATTTGAAACTTGTAGATGGTGGAATTTATAAGAAGAACGTAGGTATGAGCAATACTTTTTAAATATTCTATAAAAAATCTATATAAGATGTTCTGGTAGCCCGCTAGCCCCACCCCTCGAGAAACGGCATAAAAAGTGCCTTTTTTCGTGCCATATAGCACTTGCAGACGGTGGAACTTATATAAACCATGTACGTATGAGAAATAGCTTTTGAATAAGCTCTTAAGCAACTCTCTGTGATTTTCTAGTAGCCCACTAGGCCTGGAAAAAAGACAAAAAAAAAGACTTTTTTAAGGAATTTAAATTTTAGTTACTATTGGTTTTGGTTCGCTCTTTACTATGTTGCAGCTATTGCTTCAACCATGACAAAGAGTTCATTGCAAATTCTCCCCAGAAACTAGTTAACATTGAAGTCTGAAATGTAATAGATGGTAGAATTTGTAAAAATCTAGTAAATATAAGCAATAGCTTTTAATTGAGCCATTAAACATCTATCTACCATGGTGTGGTAGTCTGCTAATATTTCAGTAACTTACTGATGAGCAGGCGATTTATAAAACTTACTAAGAGGGCTGGGAGGGTGTTTGTACGGGAGGGATGACATATACTTTGATCATCTCATTAAGGGCTATCAACAGCCGTCGAAAAAAAAATACTATCTTTTTGACATTTTTGCCGTAGACTAAGTTTCTAACGTCATCACTTAGAAAAGAGCAAAGGATAAACTCTAATTTCCTTAGAAATGAGAGAACTTCTAGAATTTAAGAGGCATATCTGATACCATTTCTGTATCAGCCTATTTTTGGTTTCAGTGTGTACCTTACTACTGAAGTTGCCAACCTCTTTAAACTTTCAAACTGATACATATCATGAAGGAATTTTTCTACCAAAAAATGGATGACATATACTTTGATCAGCTCATCAAGAGCTATCGATTGCCGTTGAAAAAAAAATCTGTCGGTCTTAGTTCAATAGTTGACTTTTCTGCCGTTGGTTCAGTTTCTAATGTCATCACTTAGAAAGGAGCAAAGGATAAACTCTAATTTCTTTAGCAATGAGAGAACTTTTAAAGTTTAAGACACACATATTGATTAATCCGGCCTAAGGTCCACACTTTCCGCAAAAACCGCAGAGGTTAGACTCTTACCGCTTTTTAGGAATAAGCTAAAATCGCGGTGCTAGGAAAAAAAAAGACGGTGCTAGGCAAAACCAAGGTGTTGCTCTCGCAACACAATTACCATTTCTAAGCCCTTTTTAAGCCACCAAAGAGATTTTTTGTCGGTGAACTGTTTGTGTCTGTCAACTGCTACCACTGTTAACAACTCCCCACAGCACCAAGCCACCGGAGGCCAAAAAAGCTAAGCACGCTCCTCCTCCATCCCAATCAAATCAAAGCTTCCCTTTTTACACCGTCCCAGGAAGTTCCCATTTCTTTTAGATCTTTCTTTATGACATCCCCGCACCCCAACTGCGGACAACCTGTTTTCCGTTTAGCCTAGACGGTTGGCCGAAAAGGAAAATATTCGGTTGTCTGTCATCCGCAAAACGTGCCCTAGTCATCTCAACCTTTCTCTCAATATAGCCCTAGAAAGCGGGATTGAACCACACTTTTTGTACAGCCTACTGTTTGAAATAAGGTCAATCAGCCGGGTACCCAGAACAATCCGTCCCGAACATTTCTCTGGGAAACATCTAGCAAATCTTCATTCGCTTTTCGGAGCGCCCATGCCTCAGAGCCATATTTGACCACTGTCATCACTGTATCTTCCAAAATTCCAATCTTGGTTTGCAGACTTATCTTGCTATTCTTTCAAAAAAATTTTAAGTATGAAAAAACACCCTTCAAAAAATTATCTTCAAAAAAATTTTAAGTATGAAAAAACACCCTGAGCCTTGGCTATTCTAATTTTAAAAATCTTCACCGTTCCCACCGTCTTTACTAATATACTTTCAAGGCAAGTGAAGCTGTCCATATTAGTAAGGAGCGACCCGGCTCAATAGTAACCGAAACTCTAAAAATGGAATTTTGATACCGATAGTTACATCAAAATAATTGCATTTTAATGCTGATTTTAAATATATAAGTCTCATCAAGATCAGTCATACCCATCACAAGTTACGAGCCTGAGAAAATTTGCCTCATTTTAGAAAATAGGAGGAAACACCCCCTAAACGTTATACAATCTTAACGAAAATCACACCAACAGATTCAACGTATCAGAGAACCTTATTGTAGAAGTTTCAAGCTCCTATCTACAAAAATGTGGAATTTCGCATTTGTTGTTTGTTGGAATTTCGCATTTGTTTTTTTTTTTTCCCTAGGGGTGATCGTGTCGACTGAGTGGTCCTAGCATCTTGCAAGAGGGCTCATTCTAACTGAAATTAAAAGTTCTAGTGCCCTTTTCAAGTGACCAAAAAATTAGAGGGCACCTGGGACCCCTCCCACGCTCAGTTTTTCCCCAAAGTCACCAGATCAAAATTCTGAGATAGCCATTTTATTCACCATAGTCGAAAAAATTATTAACTATGTCTTTAGGGACAACTTACTCCCCTGCAGTCCCCGTGGGAGGGGCTGCAAGTTGAAAACTTTGAACTGTGTTTACACATAGTAATTGTTACTGGGAAGTGTACAGACGTTTTCAGGGGGATTTTTTTTGGTTTAGGGGGAGAGCTGAGGGGGGGGGGGGGTTACGTGGGAGGATATTTCCATAGAGAGACTTCTCATGGGGGAAGAGAATGTCAATGAAGGGGGCACAGGATTTTCTAGCTTTATTTGAAAAAAAACAATGAAAATATAAATATGAAAAGTTTTTTCTACTGAAAGTAAGGAGCAGCATTAAAACTTAAAACGAACAAAAATTATTAGCCATATGAAAGGTTTACCTCCTCGTTATACCTCACTTCTTTACGCTAAAGTATTTTTAGTAATTTCAACTATTTATTCTACGGCCTTAGGGATTCAGAGGTCGTTCTTAAGGAATTGGGACACAATCTAAGCTTTAGTGTAAAGAGTGAGGTATCGACGAGGGTTGAACCCCATCATATACGCAATAAAATCATACGAATATAGAAGTTCGTTACGTATGTTAATTTGTAAGTTACGTATATTTTCTACCAATGAAAACGTTTGTAAAAAATTAAAAGTTCTAGTTGCTTTTTTAAGTAATCAAAAACTTGGAGGGCAACTAGGCCACCTCCTTCGCTTCTTTTTTCTCAAAATCTTCCGATTAATCGCAATTAATTAATAAGCAAATTTCGTTTTAATTATTTATGTGCGGAGAGCCAAGATCAAAACATGCATTAATTCAAAAACGTCCAGAAATTAAATAAAAAAAGCAAGTTTTTGTAACGGAAAGTAAGGAGCGATATGAAAACTTAAAAAGAACAGAAATTACTTCATGTATGAAAGGGGCTTTTCCTCCTCAACACCCCGCTCTTTACGCTAAAGTTTCTTACTGTTTTAAAAAGTAGAGCTAAGAGAAAGGGTCAAACTTTAGCGTAAAGAGCGAGGGATTGTGGAGGGGACAACCCATTTCATAAACGGAGTAATTTCCGTTCGTTTTAAGTTTTAATGTTGCTCCTTACTCTCAGTTTAAAAAACTAGTTTTTTATGTAATTTCTGAACATTTTTGAATTAATGCATGTTTGATTTTGGCTCTCCACACATAAATTATTAAAATGAAATTTGCATATTAATTCCTTTTTTTAGCTAAATGGCTTTCTCTTAGTTCTGATCAGACGATTTTGAGAAATAAAGGGTGGGGAAGGAGGCCTAGTTGCCCTGCAATTTTTCGGTTACATAAAAAGGCAACAATAAATTTTAATTTTTAACAAATGTTTTTATTAGTAAAAAATATACGTAACTTAAGAATTAACTTACGTAACAAACGTTTATTTTCTTAAATTTTTATTATGTATATGAGGGGGTTTGTACCCTCGTTAATAACTCGCTCTTTACACTAAATCGTAAGCTTTGTCCCAATTCTTTAAGAATGACCCCTGGATCAGAAAGACCGTAGATTAAATAGTTGAAATTACTAAAAATATTATAGCATAAAGAGCGAGGTATTTACCTCCTCCTAAGTACCTCGCTCTTTATGCTAAAGTGTTTTTGGAACCCCTCATAATCTCTGTTCGTTTTAAGTTTCAATGCTACTCCTTACTTCCAATTGGAAAAACTTTTCCATGTTTATTTTTTCATTGTTTTTTTATAGTAATTTTAGAAAATCCTGCACCCTTTTCATTGAATTTCTGTTCCCCCATGACATATTTCTCCAAATAAAGATCCTTTCACATAGCCCCCTCCCCTCAACCCCCTGAAAACGTCTGTACACTTCCCAATAACCATTATTATATGTAAAAACTGGTCGAAGTTTGTAAATTGCAGCCCCTCCCCCAGGGACTGTGGGGGGGGGGGGGTAAGTCATTTCCAAAGACATAGTTATCATGGTTTTTGACTATGCGGAACAAAATGGCTATTTTGATGACAAAATGGCTATTTTGATCCGTTGACTTTGGAGAAAAATGAGCCTGGGAGGGGGCCTAGGTGCCCTCCAATTTTTTTGGTCACTTAAAAAGGACACTAGAACTTTTCATTTCCCTTAGAATGAGCCCTTTTGCGACATTCTAGGACCACTTGGTCGATACGATGACCCCTGGGAAAAAAAAAAACAAAAAAAAAACAAACAAACAAATAAACACGCACCCGGGATTTGTCTTCTGGCAAAAAATATGAAGTTCCACATTTTTGTAGATAGGAGCTTGAAATTTTTGCTGTAGGATTCTCTGATACGCCGAATGTGATGGTTTGATTTTCGTTAAGATTCTATGACTTTTAGGGGTTGTTTCCCCCTATTTTCCAAAATAAGGCAAATTTTCTCAGGCTCGTAACTTTTGATGACAAAGACTAAATTTGATGAAACTTATATATTTAAAATCAGCATGAAAATCAGCATCAGCATGTATATTTTAGCATCAAAATTCCGTTTTTTAGAGTTTCGTTTACTATTGAGCCGGGTCGCTCCTTACTACAGTTCGTTACCACGAACTGTTTGACTTCGGGAAAAGTAGTGCCCACAAAAATAATTTTGAAAATTATCCTGCCGCAACGACTACTGATAACACTTGTCTTTGGCAAGTAATCATTACGACGGTTTTTATTTCATTATTCGACATTTAAACAATTTCATTTCATTTCACTTTTATAGTACTATAAAGAAAAAATACAATAACAAAGAACGAAAACTAAAAGAGTAAAAGAAATAGAAAAACAAATACATCAGATATTGTCACCCCAAAAGTTGAACTTATAGGGGGCTCAATCAATACAGCAACAATTTCAGATGCGAAAAGACCTAATATAAAGTAAAGCTATACATTAATGCACAACAAAAAGTGGCAAAACTTACGGACAAAGATAAAAAAAAATGTCTGTGTCATCGGTAAAGATCACGAATCGCACTCTCTCTGACATACCAGTTTCTACGAGGTCGTTGACGAAGAGAAGAAATAGTAGTGGACCCAGAATCGACCCAGGGGAACTCCATTTTTTACAGGCAGACAATGCGATTTGATGCCATCGATCTCTATACACTGATAACGATCTAAAAAATATGATTCAAACCACCAGAGCGACACTCTTCTTATTCCATACCTTTCTAATTCCCGCAACAACAACGGATTGTTGACCATGTTGAAAGCTTTGGAAAAATCCAGGAAAATACCGATCACCTTAAGTCCAATATCAATGTTCCCTCTTATGAACTCAGTTGCATCAGTTAGAGGGTACTCCATGGAGAATCCAGATCTAAAGCCAAACTGAGAGTAGAATAGTACGGGGCTGCCATCCTCACACGTAATTGCCTGAAAAAACGTACAAGTCTGTCGTACATCAACTTTTCAAGAATTTTTGAGAAGAAAGGCAGTAGAGAAATCGGCCTATAATTTGAAATCTAAGACGGGTCATCCTTCTTCTGGAGTGGCACGACTCTTGCAATTTTATAAGCTTCCAGAAAGAAGCCAAGAGAGAATGATAGGTTGAAAATATGTGACAGTGGCAGATATATTGTCGAAGCAGCTTGTTTCACAACAAAGCTGCACAATATACTTGCATCCTCACTCCTATAATTATTAAAACTTGAAACTACCCTATTAACCTCCTCTGGAGAGCAAGGAATTATGAATAAAGATTCCATAACAGATGGTGAACCAACCGCTGGATCAGGCAAACAGGTAAGGGGGAACATGTAAGTCTAAAAAGAAGGTATTGAATCGATTAACAGCTTCTTTTGTTGAGAACTCAGACTGGCCAGAACGGAAGGAAGGTGGGAGTTTAGCTCCTTTCTGCCTTCGGTTGATGGCCTCGTTGATGACAGACCAAACCTTTTTAAGGTTTCCGCGACATTCATCGATCCTGGAAAGAAAATATTGTTTCTTAGCTGCACGAATGAAAGCAGAGAGGTGGTTCTTATGACGCTTATAGCTCTCAATATTGGACGGGTCATCCCTCCCTAGAGCCTGCTTATACTTTTTTGCTTTATTTAATGTGCACTGTACAAACCCTGTAATCAGCCAAGGGTCCCTCGTCTGTAATTTTTTAATAGGCCCCATCACTGGAAATGTTTTATCCACAAAATACTTAAACTGAGCATCAAAAATAAAATAAAATAAAAAAAGATAAATAAACAAGGACTTTAAAAGTTAAGAAGATTCCTCAAAACAATTTTAAAAAGAATACGAGAGAGATATATCAGTTGGGGAAGAATTCCAAAAAGGAAAAACAATGGGAAAAGAAAAACAGGAAAAATAAAAACAAAGGAGAGAGAATTTTTATATAGAGTTTTTAATTTCATGATTACCAGAAGAAACAGGCCTTCTCACACCAGGAAAAGACAAGAAAATAGGGAAATGGTCAGAAAGATCAGAAACAAGTATAACAGCAACAAAAGGATTTGAAAACATATAAAATAAAAAATATTATCAATTAAAGTCGCAAACATTAGGAGCAGTATCTTTGCAAAATAATTTATACAGGGAATGTTTTGCTAAAATGACACCTTTCAGATGAGTTGTCCATTTGGTGAGTTATAGGCTTCATTGATGCTCTTTGCGCGTAGTTTACAGCTTAAGTCGATTCGCTCTCATTTAGACATCGATTTATCTATGTTGAATTATGACTTACATAAGTATTAATTACAAATTTAAAGACACTGAGCTATACTGGCTAGGTTAGGCGTGTTTAACCAAGTGAAAATAATTAGAAACTTGATTTTTATATCCTCGAAATTATTGCTTCTAAAGTGAAAAATTTACTGAAGCATAAGATGTGTGTTGTGAAATTTAAATTTTGCGCTCAAAGTGCGACTTAATGTGCCCGGAAAATTTACCGTCTTAATGAAGCAATAAAAAACTGAAATTAAGGTAGGGAATAATTTGAGCATGGTTTTTAATTGCAATCATTAAAATAAATATTCATTTCTTGAATGTTTATGTAAACACCTTTTAGTACGATTTTTACTTCCTGCTTGTATCTGTTTTGGGTACCAGGTGCTTCTGCCTTTCTCTGCATAGAAGATGCTTGACATTTGGAATTGACAATGTTGAGCCATTTGTAGTCAGCCACTTCTCAAAATGTGCACAATGAGTTTAGCTAGAGGCGCCATTTGGGCCAAATCTGGGGTGGGCATGGGGCATTTGACAGAACTTGAGACTTTTATTATGAATCTAACCTACTTGCAAAATTTACAATGATTAATAGCAAATAGCGTAATTACCCCAAGGGTCGTCAGGTAATTACGCTCTTTGGCTAATAGGCTGTTTAAAGCAAGGTCTTATGTTAAGCTGCAATTGCTTCTCCAGAATATTTCGGTAAATAATTCACCGTAGATACTAAGGTCGTCTTGGCAAAAGGAACCAAACGATATTGGTATTCAAATGCGTCGAGGGCTAAAGCAGAAATATCTCTCGGCAATTTCGCATACCCATATCATTTAGTTGCTTCTAATTTTTTGACTTCAGAGATTTGTCTATTTATAGCTTGTGTTTCTTTTTATGGCACTTGGTATCTACCAAGTGACACATAGCGATCGCGCATTCTGTCGGTCGGTCTGTCGGTCTGTCTGTCGGTTTGTCCCGGTTTTGCTACTTTAGGCACTTCCAGGTAAGCTAGGACGATGAAATTTGGCAGGGGTATCAGGAACTAGACCAGATTAAATTAGAAATTGTTTTTTCTCCTATTCGACCATCTGGGGGGGGGACAGTTAAACCGGAAAAATTAAAAAAAGGAGGTATTGTTAACTTACGAAAGGGCGATCGGATCTTAAATGAAATTTGATGTTTGGAAGGATAGTGTGTCTCAGAGCTCTTATTTTAAATCCCGACCGGATCAGATGATATTGGGGGAGTTGGGGAGGGGAAACCTAAAAACTTGGAAAACGCTTAGAGTGGAGTGATCGGGATAAAACTTGGCAGAAAAATGAGCACAAGTCCTAGATACGTGATTAATATAACCGGAACGGATCCGCTCTCTTTGGGGAAGTGAGGAGGGAGGGTTAATTCTGAAAAATCAAAAAATGAGGTATTTTTAACTTATGAAGGAGTGATCGGATCTTATTGAAATTTGATGTGTCATAAGACATCGTGTCTCAGAGCTCGACCAGATCCACTGACATTGGGGAGAGCTGGGGGACCTGAAATCTTGGAAAACGCTTAGAGCGGAGGGATAGGGATGAAACTTGATGGGGAAAATGATTACAAGTCCTAGATGCGTGATTAACATAACCGGGACGGATCCGCTCTCTTTGGGGGAATTGGGGGGAGGATTAATTATAAAAAATAAAAAATGAGGTATTTTTAACTTACGAAGAAGTGATCGGACCTTAATCAAATTTCATATTAGAAGGATCTCGTAACTCAGATCTCTTATTTTAAATCCTGACCGGATCAAGTGTCATGGGGGGGGGCGGAAATCACGAAAAACGCTTAAAGCGGAGAGATCAGGATTAAACTTGGTGGGAAGAATAAGCACAAGTCCAAGGTAAGTGACTGACATAACCGGACTGGATCCACTCTCTTTGGTGGAGTTGGGGGGCGGGAGGTTAATTCGGAAAAATTAGAAGAAATGAGGTATTTGTAACTTATGAACGGCTGATCAGATCTTAATGAAATTAGATATTTAGATGGATCTCGTGCTTTAGAACTCTCATTTTAAATTCCGACTAGATCCAGTGACATTGGGTGTAATTGGAGGGGGAAACCGGAAATCTCGGAAACTTGAAATCTTGAAAAATGCTTAGAGTGGAGAGATCTGGATGAAACTTGATCGGAAGAATAAGAACAAGTTATAGATACGTGATTAACATAATTAGAACAGATTCGTTCTCTTTGGGGGAGCTGGGGACTGTTAATTTGGGAAAATTAGAAAAATTTAGGTATTTTTAACTTGAGAACGGGTGACCGGATCTTAATGAAATTTAATATTTAGAAGGAACTCATGTCTCAGAGCTCTTATTGCAAATCCCGACCAGATCTGTTGACATTGGGGTGAGTTGGAGGGGAAAACGGAAATCTTGTAAAACGCTTATAAACGTCGTAGATTCAAGATTGACGTAACCGGACTGGATCCGCTCTCTTTGGGGGAGTTAGGACGTGGGTTTCAGTGCTTTGGCGAGTTTGGTGCTTCTGGAAGTGCTAGGAGAATGAAAATTGGGAGGCGTGTCAGGGAGCTGCTCAAATTGACTTGATAAAGTCGTTTTCCCCGATTCGACCATCTGGGGGGCTGAAGGGAGAGGAAAAATTTGAAAAATTGATATATTTTTAACTCACAAGTGGGTGATCGGATCTTAATGAATTTTGATATTAATAAGGACCTCGTGACTCAGAGCTCTTATTTTAAATCCCGACCGGCATTAAGCCTCTGATTTTCCTTTTAAAGCAATCTATTGATCCTTAGAATTTTGCTAGAGCTCATACCATATGAGCTCTTGGCTCTTCTGACCTCGTCACGAGTGCCATATAGGCTCTTAGCTCTTGTTCTTTTATGCAGCCTATATCTTTTTTCCTTCCTGTTTTGAGCGCTGAGGACAGCTAAACGAAAGCCTTTTCTGAAATGTCAGTTTACAAAAATATCCTTTTCCGAAAATATCCAAAATACCTTTTATTTTTTTCTTTCTCTGTCTGAAAATCAACCTTTTTGGGTTAGTGGCTTCGTTGTTTCTTCATTTTCGCCGAATATCGTGGTTTCGGCGAAATTGAATTTTCGCCATACAGCCATCGTGATATCAGAATGTATTTGTTTCAATGTCCGCTTATATTACTCAAGTGTGATGTTATCATACCGTTCATAAATCTCAGTTTCAACAAGTGTGATTATGGTCTGGTTCGAAAATGTTATATACAGCCATTGCGGTCTCAGAACGTGTTTATTTCAGTGTTTCCCTTATATTATTCAAGTATGACGTTGACATACCATTTAAAAATCTTGGTTTCAACAGGTGTGGTCATGATCTGGCTCAGGAACACTATGTATACCCAATGTGGTCTCAGAACGTATTTGTTTCAATTTTCCGCTTATATTTTTCAAATGTAACGTTAGCATAGTATTCATAAATCTCAGTTTCAACAAGTGTGATTATGGTCTGGCTCGAGAACGTCATGTACAGCCAGTGTGGTCTCATAACGTATTTATGTCAATGATCGGCTTATATTTTTCAAGCGTGACGTTAACATACCATCGATGAATCTCGGTTTTAACAGATGCGGTCATGGTCTGGCTCGGGAACGTCATGTATAGCCAGTACTGTCTCAGAATATAATTGATGTAATGTTCCGCTTCTATCGTTTAAGAATCACGTTAGCACACCGTTCATAAATCTTGGTTTCAACAAGTGTAACCACGGTCTGGCTCGGACGTTAGATTTGTAAGTTGTAAAATCTGACTTTGGTTCCCAAGTGAAGAGTTTAGATGGACGGTTTATTGTCCTGTCTATATTTTGACAGGAAAGGTACATTATAATGACAGTACTGACAGCTTTTTGATTAACTTTCAAATACGTTGATAGACAGCACGAGCCATGAGCATTGCTTTTCAAAGCTTCAATTGGTTTAAACAACGATAAGAATAGGATGGTTATTTCTACGTAGTCTTACTATAAACTTAAGTGTCGTCCGTCACAGAGGCGCCGGCTTTTGAAGCGACAGTTGTTTTCACTCAAATTGGCTCCAGTCTGGTTGTATTCAACAAACAGCCCATCAACCAAATTACAGCATAAAAAAATTGACCCGAAATCAAAGTTGAAATTATTTAGAAATTACGTAGGTATACCATCCGAATCAAAGACTAGGTAATAAATGTTTGAGCGACAAACAGACCTTTTTGGAGAATTAAATAATAAAAAAACTTTTACGAAAGCAAAGGTTTTTCACAGTTCGTGGTAACGAACTGTAGTAAGGAGCGACCCGGCTCAATAGTAACCGAAACTCTAAAAAATGGAATTTTGATACCAATAGTTACATCAAAATAATTGCATTTTAATACTGATTTTAAATATACAAGTCTCATCAAGATCAGTCATACCCATCACAAGTTACGAGCCTGAGAAAATTTGCCTCATTTTAGAAAATAGGAGGAAACACACCCTAAAAGTCATACAATCTTAACGAAAATCACACCATCAGATTCAGCGTATCAAAGAACCTTATCGTAGAAGTTTCAAGTTCCTATCTACAAAAACGCAGGATTTTCTGGCATTATTTGAAAAAACAATGAAATAATAAATATGAAAAGTGTTTTCTACTGAAAGTAAGGAGCAGCATTAAAACTTAAAACGAACAGAAATTATTACGCATATGATGGGCTTACCTCCTCGCTATACCTCACTCTTTACGCTAAAGTATTTTTAGTAATTTCAACTATTTATTCTACGGCCTTTGTGATTCAGAGCTCATTCTTCAGGAATTGGGACAAAATTTAAGCTTTACGGTAAAAAGCGAGGTATCGACGAGGGTTGAACCCCCTCATACACGCAATAAAAACATACGAATATAGAAGTTCGTTACGTAAATTAATTCGTAAGTTACGTATATTTTTTACTAATGAAAACGTTTGCAAAAAATTAAAAGTTCTAGCTGCTTTTTTAAGTAATCAAAAAATTGGAGGGCAACTAGGCCTCCTCCCTCGCTCCTTTTTTCTCAAAATCTGCCGATTAATTGCAATTAATTAATATACAAATTTCGTTTTTAATTATATATGTGCGGAGAGCCAAGATCAAAACATGCATTAATTTAAAAAAGTCCAGAAATTAAATAAAAAAGACAAGTTTTTTTAAATAAAAAAGTTTGACTCTTTCTCTTATCTCTATTTTTAAAACAGTAAGAAACTTTAGCGTAAAGAGCGGGGCGCTGAGGAGGAAAAGTCCCTTTCAAATACGGAGTAATTTCTGTTCGTTTCAAGTTTTAATGTTGCTCCTTACTTTCATTTAAAAAAACTTGTTTTTTTATTTAATATAAACTAAAACCAGTCCAAGGTCTGACTTTTTGGCCTCCACGTCTAGTTAACTTATGCCCGGACTAAACTATAGTCGCACTTGAAGATATTTCTGAAATGAGGGAAGGTATATTTGGGAGAAACTAGTTGCTACTTCCTGACGTCTTAAAAAGTAGATCTTAAGGGGTCCAATCAGAATCCTGATATTTCTATGAGTAAGTTACTCGTCTGACTCATTTTCCTTGTAAGGTTAATTGCCTTACAATAAGAGTAAGATTTAAAGGTCTAGAAAAAAAAGTTAAAAGATATAGATTACCCCTAGAATTTCCCCATAGTAGACAATTCCCCTAGAAAACATCTAACAAATCCTTTTCTGTCTTTTTGAGCGCCTACTTTTCAGAACCATGCTTGACGGTACTTTTAAAAACGAATCAACGGAATGTAGGCTTCTGAAATTGAGGTAACGGAATGAGACGTAAATTGGAGCGGGAAATCAGCAACAATAAAAATGAAAATACAAGGTGCATCAGGGTCACGACTCATGATTTTTTTTTTTTTTTTTTTACCCAAACCTAGGAAAGACATTTCGAGCTTATCAATCTGTACTTTAGTCTGTGACTTGTTTTTCTATAATTGATAACGAATTTTTTTTCTTTCCTTTTTTTTGTCCTTCGTCTTACCCATCTGTTGAAACAAAATCACAGAGAACTAGAGAGGCAATTTGTGAAAAAAAATCTTGTGCCTAAAAGCTTTTCTTTTTTCTACTCCTTAACATTTTCACACATAGGAGGAACAATTAGACAGAATATAAGTTTTGCTCTTTTGATTATCTTAAAATTTTACACAGGAGAGCCAATCAGGGTTTAGAAAGGCGAGGCTATCTTATTCTGACATATGCTTAAGGAACAATATGATTGACTATCGGAAATACGTCAGAGACATAAATTAAAGAAATTCGAGCACAATGTTTGTCGCTCTTGTCGCTCAGGGACATAATTTTGTCAAATAAAAATTCCAAGGGGTATATTCTCCTTGCCATCTTTAAGGAGTTGTAGATTAAAAAAAATCAATTATTTACACGATCGTCCTATATAAATTATACATATTAATATACATATTATATACAGACTATATAATATAATATACATACTAATATATAAAATATAAGCCTACATATAAAAATATACATTAGAAAACTGAAGTTTATTAAAAGAATTTCAGATGCAAAGTTAACGTAGTTTACAGAAATTTTTGTTATTCTTGCAATTTTCTGTTGCAATTTTTCTGTTGCAATTTTTTCGGCTGTAATGCTGCAAAAAAATTTTAGTTCTTAAAAATTTTTAAATTTAAAATTTAAATTTTAAATAAAATTTAAATTTAAAATAAAAAACTTAAAATTTAAATTTTAAGTTAAGCGAAAGTTGATTTTCTTAACTTTTGATTCTCCGACTTCAACATTTCAAATGAACTAATTATTAGAAATGAAAATTACACCATTGGAATCACCATGGTCGAAAACCACGGGGAATAATTACAGTCCCCCACACTGAAAGACAAGGAAAATCCCATTTTTTCATTTGAAGTACTAAGTGTCTTTTTTTCACCAATCAATATGCCTTTTCATGTTCTTTTCGAATATAAATATGCAAAAGTACATTGATTCAACCAAGAGCTTTAAATTGTAGCCTATTAGTTCTATTAGTCAATAGACAATTTATGAAACTTATTAAGGGGCAGGAAGGGGGTACAAAAGAGGGGGATTGTTAAAAATCAGGCCTAGGATTTTTGACCGTTGAGATTATGGTGTTACCCTGTTCATGCTACTCAGCCTTTCCACTCGAAAAATGGCACCCAAAGTGCCGCTTTTGGGTGCCAAATGGCACCTGTGACATTAACAAGTCAAATTTATAAAGAAGCAGGTAGATATAAAGGTTATCTTTCAAATGAACTCTTAAACGGCTTACCATTACATTCCAATGTCCCACTAGGGGCGGCGAAATAGAGGGACACATCAGCGTTTTCAGTATAAAAGGTGAATTTCTTTGTTTTTTAAGGTGAAAGGTCATAATTTTCTTGTCAGTGGTTTTCAAATATGTGATTTCAGTGTTGCACTTTTCCTTTTTATCTGACGTCATCTTTGAGAGGTTTCAGGCTCTTTTCGGAACTCCAAAAGATTCGTTTTTGCAATAGCACCTTACTATTAGGACTAGGTGATTTAATAGTAGCCAGTCCTGAATCAACTGCAAAAGATTTTTTTTCTCTACACAGTTTTTCCAAAGAATGTTTTTAAGACTTTTGGCCACTAGGGAACGTGGTTCGCTCTTTACTAGGTTGCAGCTTTCCCAAACTTAAATCCTATGTATCATGTCTTACTTTCTGCTGCTCATATTACAATTTTGCAAACCTCAAAACCGAACATATGGAATTAGGGGCAAAATTTTGACTAGTTAGCCAGTTGTTGGGTTGGAACCTGCGTGGATAGGCAGTTGCGTAGGAAAGGATTTGCATGGTGGTGGCATGTGGATACGTAGTTACGTAATACGGCTTGTGAGGGGTGGGAGCTGTTTGGTGTGGAAGTGGGACCGCATAGTAAATCTCCTGTAACAACCACCTCATTCACGTTTTGTCACACACTTTTTTATGAGGGGGGGAGAAACACGGCAGCAGTGCGTAGGAACCGTTGAAGGGAAAATAAATCTAAACTATTAGAGAATACGGTAAATAAACGCAAACCTCCCCCCCCCCTCCGAATAAAAAGTCATTTCCTCAAGCATCAGAACCACAAAAGTTGCGTTTGAATTATGAGAAAAAATAACGCAAATCACAATACTTCGGGGAGGGGAGGAAAATGCATACTCTTTGGTAACAAGTCATCTTGTTACCAAAGAGTATAACATATATCATGAAATCTTAGGGAAGTGGGGTTGAACCCCAGCGCATCGATTGATGAACCTATGATGGGTTCTGATGATAAAAATATTTTATTTTTATTTCGTGATAATCTGAAACTAATCTACAAGACGAAAATATAAAAAGAATCGGCTGTCTTCCCGATGTTCGCCAGCGTTGCAACGACGAAATTATTTACCGACGGAGGAAACCATGGCATAGAATATCAATTGTCAGCCTTTCTCCTCACACCTATCTTATCTTCTGATAATTCCGTTCTACAGCAAATTTAAACAAGGGATTGAAAGTATCAATTACATGGTAGCGACGGGTTCTGACGCCACTCGTAGCTTATCTAAGTTTTGGCGCCTTGATTGACTGATGTTGATACAGGTAGCACGAGTCAGAAGTAGTAAGCAGATTTTATCAACTATTTCAAGCTTTACTTGGTCTTTATTAGCAAAGTGACAAAAATTAGTTTTAAGTTAATTCTGAAATGGGTTAAAAGGCCATGTTTCTACACCAACAGTTTTTCTTTCAAACACAGCTCCAACTCAACAAGATTTAAGTGAGGATTTACACATTTGCAAGTGTTCCCAAGAACGGCCAAAAAATTTATTCTAAAAACAAAAAAAAATTAAAAACCTAAAAACGAAAAAAATGGAAAAAAAATAAATAAAAGCAAAATAAAAAACAAAAAAAAATGAAATTTTTAAAAATAAAAAATAAGCGGTTTCTAAAGCGAGAACCATTAGAACAATATATTCTGTCACACTTTAATCCTCCTAGTCTATATTGCCCTAATGATTTTCGCTCTGAGACCAACTTGGCCAGGTACGTATGCAAGAATCTTTTTTGGGGGGAGGAGGCAATCGCTTTTCCGCGCTTTGGATAAGATCAAAGTATAGTATCTGTTCTTATCAGCTTAATATGGGATACGATCCCAATATAGGACCCATAATATTGAACTGACTTTTGAAACCAGAGGATGTCGGGCTTGCTCTACCCCCTCCAAACGTTGCCCGGGTATTTTAGTACTGCTGGGATCGGCACACACCTGTCCACTTTTTAAAACCCGTCCTGGTCGAGTAGTTAGAACGCTAGACTTGAGATTCTTTGTCCATGAGAACAGGGGTTCGAGTCCTGATGTTGCTGATTATTTGGTTCGAACGGGGGTCAGTGGCGTTGGCGTTACACTGCAGGCTCAGCGAGAGTTGACCCAGCTTTAAATGGGTACCTGGAGAAATCTGGGGAAGGTAAACAGGAAGGGTGTAAAAAAACACAGGATGGCTGTCCCCCAGGCCCCCCCTTGCTTTTCCTCAATGAAGGGTGATGAAGCAGAGATCAGTACCGCTGATAGGGAATACAAGATCCAGTGGTGTATTCATTACCTTTTACCTTACCAATAGTAAAAAAAACGCCAAGAAGGGGTGACAAGAATAAAAAAAACAATTTCTATGCGGTAATCTGAATAAGAAGTACCAAGAAATCAACAAAAATTTAGGATTGGGTAGGCTGGTTTAAATCCCTACGATGATGAAGCAGTTTTGGAGAACTATTTAAGAAGTATAAAATATCAGATACGCCCATTACGTTTGACAATAATGTTATGTCTAATAGCCATTTTTCTGCGATAACTAGAATAAAATCTAAGGCAGTGATTGAGTGAACTTGAAAACATCGAGGTTCAAAATCAAAGTTAGGGTAGCCTACTGTCTCTCAGTTCTCTAGAGACCGTCGATTGTCAAAAACCCTTCAAATAGCACTTATTCATTGGCGGAAATAGCAGGTTAATTATACCAGCTTGTCAATCTGGTCTTTAGGGGTGTTATCGGCGATCTGAAACGATTCTTTCTGGCAAAAAATTTGTGAAAATTTCAGGTAGCTGAAAATATTCTTTGGGACTGTTCGAAAACAGGAAAATACACCGAAAAATGGTTGCAATAATCTTACAGGTTATTGTCTTCTGCTCATGATAGTACCAATTTTGTTCTAAAAGCAATATCCTTCATATAGTACACTTGTGAAAAAGAGCGAGACATTTTCTAAGATTTCTAAGCAATTAGAGGAAATAGAGCAAAATCCTAGCAAACATTTTGCAGCATCATCAAGAAGCTACGGCCTGATATTAAAAGCGGTATCTTCCGCCAATGAATACTTGAGTACTTTTTAAATATAAATTTTCGATTTTAACATGGGATTTTCGAGTTCCATGAGTTCACTTAATCACGGCCTTAAGCAAACATTTCGGTCATATATTCATTGCTATCTTCAACAAATAATGTAAATCTAGATGAAAAGCTTGCAATTGGAAATCAGTACAATAGAAAATCTAAAAGTGAAGTGAACGTTGTAAACAGACTACCACTCTACTCCAGGATGGGCCTAGGAGGTGGTTCTAGCGTCCCCCAAATCAAAGGTCGAAAATTGCTCCAGTTTCAAGGTTAGAGGGATATCAATTAAGACAAGGGAGCCAAATTTCTTTTGGTGCTCACCAAACAGTAATTCTGTGTTCGCCCTTGCTTTATTCGGTGTCTTAGCCCAAATTCAGTAGAGCAATGACCCTGATATTCTTTTAGTCTTTTAATGTTTTCTCTTTCTTTTTTCCTCTTTTTCTTAAAACTTATACTCTTTTAATTCTCTTTTGAATTGTTGACAAAAAATGAGTAATGAGAAATAAGGAAGGTAAACTGGGGAGCCAGGGTTTACCCCCCAGAAAATACCCTGGCGGAAAACTCCCCCTCCCCCAGTCCAGATGGATTAAATATCAGATCCACATTTTTGATGCGTTTTTTAAGGCTTTTGTCCCCCCCCCCGACAAAAGTCCTTGATACGGCCCTGGAGATTATATATCAATTTCTACCTCCACTCTCCCCTCGTCTCTTCCTTGGGGATAATTCCACATTTATCTGAAGGCTCAATTAGAGTTGGGACTTTCTGACATTAAAATACACAATTTCAGGCATCCTCCTCCCCCCTAACTAAGAAACAATAAGAGAACACCATTGTAGAAGTTTAAAGCCCCTGTATGCAAATGCTTGGAATTGTATAACAACAAAGAAATTTCTTAAGGCCTAGCGGAAGTCCAAGCATTTTACTCCCTAGTCAATGTGTTTTTTTTCAGAGGCGGCAACTCGGTCAAAGACAATGTTATCAGGTTTCTTCGTCGCTTCAACTAGATAATTATGAGAAGGTTGAAATTAAGGGGTTTCTCACTCAAAATTACGATTAGGCGCAGGTTATCCTTAGCGATTCTTCTTGTAATTATTTATACAATATATTCTTTTTTATTTATTAACCGGCAGTTTGGTGTCTGCACACTACTTATTCTCCAGACTCCGTTTAAACTAGTTAAAACTAACTAATACTTCACTGAATCGCTTAAGAAAAATCCGAGTGGTTAGTCCCTTGGTCTAATTTATGCATATTCACGCGCATCTAGTCTTTTGAGGGGAATGTTTGACTTCGGAACACAAATATGTAAATTATTTCAAGGGACTGCAACCAGCATGTATGTATTATAGAAATAAGCTTCTGATAGTTGAATACAATATTTTGCTATATTTTTGATACCCCACGGCAACAATGTCAAGTGTTGCAATCTAGAATGCAAACCCGAAACAGGTTTTATAATTATTTTGGATTTATAAAAAAATAACAATTGTCGGGTCTAAGATTTGATTAGATCATAATATTTACCAGATTTTTTTTATATCTGTTAAAATAAAACCGCCGAAATCACTAACTCAGGAACGTCAGGCAAACTCCAAATGTTTAACATGGGAGGCATAGGAAGATTCCTTGATAGCTCGTCCTACCTTAAGAAGTGAAATAGTTGAAACAATAGAAATATTTTGGCTCTATATCCAAAAGCCGTTCACATCAAACTATGTATATAAGTCAAATAAAACTTACAATAAAATGTGAACTTTAAATTGAAATTGAAAAATTTAAGCTAAGTTTGTTGTTTTTATGATGAAAATGCAATGTAGTCTTCATCTCTATTTAAAGATAATAGATGTGTGCTTTTTCTTTTTCTAATGATGATCGTATCAAACAGTTCGTGGTAACGAACTGTAGTAAGGAGCGACCCGGCTCAATAGTAACCAAAACTCAAAAAATGGAATTTTGATATCAATAGCTACATCAAAAGAATCGCATTTTAATACTAATTTTAAATATATAAGTTTCATCAAGTTTAGTCTTACCCATCAAAAGTTACGAGCCTGAGAAAATTTGCATTATTTAAGAAAGTAGGGAGAAACACCCCCTAAAAGTCGTAGAATCTTAACGAAAATGATACCATCAGATTCAGCGTATTAGAGAACCCTACTGTACAAGTTTCAAGCTCCTATCTACAAAAATGTGGAATTTTGTATTTTTTGCCAGAAGACAAATCACGGGTGCGTGTTAATTTGTTTGTTTGTTTTGTTTTTTTTCCCAGGGGTCATCGTATCGACCAAGTGGTCGTAGAATATCACAAGAGGGCTCATTCTAACGGAAATGAAAAGTTCTAGTTCCCTTTTTAAGTGACCAAAAAAATTGGAGGGCATCTAGGCCCCCTCCCACGCTCATTTTTTCCCCAAGGTCATCGGATCAAAATTTTGAGATAGCCATTTTGTTCAGCATAGTCGAAAATCATAATAACTATGTCTTTATGGGGATTTTGAATTTAAAAAAAGGGAATAGTTGTGGGAAAAGTCAAAGTCATGGCCAATTGTAGAAGAAAGCCAAGACAGATTGTCCAGCCCAGTCAAGGTTAATTTTACCCCTTTGATGGCCATTGTTTCTGTCTCTCATTTATGCTCCGTGCAAACGTGACCCTTCACAATGCTGAACTAGAGTCGGGTGTCGGGGATGACTTACTCCCCTAAAATCCCTGGGGGAGGGGCTGCAAGTTACAAACTTTGACCAGTGTTTACATATAGTAATGGTTATTGGGAAGTGTACAGACGTTTTCAGGGGGATTTTATTTTATTTGGGGGGTGGGGCTGAGGGGAGGGGGCTATATTGGAGGATCTTTTCTTGGAGGAATCTGTCATAAAGGAAGAAAAATTCAATGAAAAGGGCGCAGGATTTTCTAGCATTACTATAAGAAAACAATGAAAAATAAACATGAAAAGTTTTTTCAAATGAAAGGAAGGAGTAGCATTGAAACTTAAAACGAACAGAGATCATTACGCATATGAGGGGTTCTAAAAATACTTTAGCATAAAGAGCGAGGTATTTAGGAGGAGATAAATACCTCGCTCTTTATGCTAAAGTATTTTTAGTAAATTTCAGCTATTTATTCTGTGACCTTTCTGATTCAGGGGTCATTCTTAAAGAATTGGGACAAAACTTACGATTTAGTGTAAAGAGCGAGGTATTAACGAGGGTACAAACCCCTCGCATACATAATAAAAATATAAGATTATGGAAGTTTGTTACGTATGTTAATTCTTAAATTACGTATATTTTTTACTAATAAAAACGTTCGTTAAAAATTAAAAGTTCTAGTTGCCTTTTTAAGTAACCGAAAAATTGGAGGGCAACAAGACCTCCTTTTCCACCCCTTATTTCTCAAAATCGTCTGATCAAAACTAAGAGAAAGCCATTTATCCAAAAAAAGAATTAATATACAAATTTCATTTTAATAATTTACATGCGGAGAGCCAAAACCAAACATGCATTAATTCAAAAACGTTCAAAAATTAAATAAAAAAAACTAATTTTTTTAGCTGAAAGTAAGGAGCGACATTAAAACTTAAAACGAACAGAAATTACTCCGTATATGAAATGGATCCCTTTGCAATCCCTCGCTCTTTACGCTAAAGTTTGACTCTTTGCCACAATTCTACTTTTTAAAACAATTAAAAACTTTAGCGCAAAGAGCGAGGGATTGCGGAGGGGACAAACCATTTCATATACGAAGTAATTTCTGTTCGTTTTAAGTTTTAATGTCGCTCCTTACTTTCAGCTAAAAAAATTAGTTTTTTTTATTTAATCAAACTAAGGGCCTAGAAGATCAGGAGAGGGCTCATTCGAACAAAAATTAAGGGTTTCAGAATCCTCCTAATTAAGGGAGATTCTGAGATACCCATTTGGTTCATCATCATCGAAAGGTACAATGATATGCCTCTGGGCATTACAAGACAGAGCCCTTGGAGAAAGGGCTGCAATTTTTCTGATTTTTCCATAACTTACAAATATCATTTGTTATTTGGAGACATATGAATATTTTCACGGGGGGGGTCTGTGAAATGAGGACTGTCTGGGGAAAATTGTCAGTAGGGAGAACATTTCCAGAGAATAATTTCCTTTCAGCAGGGTCCAAATTGTCTGATAAGACTTTCTGTAGAAAATGTTGGTAATGTCCACAAGCGTGCTGTAAGAAAACACCTCTTATCGTAAAGGGCTAATTGCCCCCCATTCTGTTTGGTCACTTAAAAGGCACTTAAATATTAAATTTCTGTTTGAACCAACCTTAAGAAGTTTGTGAAAGTTCCATTTACCAAAATCGACTACTTTCTAAGGTAGTGGAAAAATCTAGATTTAAAATAACAAACATCTTTATAAAAATCCAAAAGAATGCATATTAAGAGAATCTATAAACTTTTGGTATAGCATGGGGCTGTAGCCAAGCATTAGGGGAAGGGTGCCTGATATAGTTAAACAAGATGTCCCTATTAAAATTCTATAGATAAAGACTTTTGGAATGTAATGAAATAAAAAATTGTTTGTTAGTGTTTAGTTCAGAAGCAGAAATAAATTGCACTCAATGCAGGGAAATATGCAGTGTCCCCCCTAATATATAATTTTTCTTAAATTTCTGGGAACTTCTTATTCAAATTGTTGAATAATTTGAATGAAACTTTCAGGAATGTTTACAGATTGTAAAATTTACATACTTATCGGTTATATAATAAACGCCATAGAATTTCGATTGCGGATGATACGAACATAACACAAGAAGCTAGTCAAGTATTTTCTTTATACCACACAATTAGCTTTGACTTGGTTGGAAAATAAATTGTAGCTATATCTTATTTAAGTATTTAGTTGGTATTTTGCTTTGGTTAGGTTAGTTCACGAATTTAAGATATGCTATGATATACCCCCTCCCCTTTAACGTGCAAATATGTAGCCCAAATTTGTTTCTTAACTATCATATTTTCATCATATTTTGTTTGATTTCATTAGCTTTATCAAAAATTCACTTTTCGAGAGTTTATTATATAACCGATAAGTAAAAAAATGTGTTCTGTGTAGATCTTTTGAAATATCTGCCTCCACCTCTTCCTCCTCTAAGGTCCACTGGCCTTAATGAGCATTGACAAATTTTATTTTATAAAACTACAAGCTTTCAGAATTTTCATGCAAACTTTCATGTACCACACAGTAGTAAGATGCGTGGCGCAGTTCCCGCAACGCTTACCCCAGCTCTGCCACGCATGGTAAACTTCTGCTGAACTTGGTACGTGCTACCTGGTGTACGTGATTCCTAAGGGCTAGAGACCCCTTTGCCTGAAAGTCGCGTTCTCCTAACGCAACTATTACGCAATACAGCAAAAAGCCCCTCATCTAGTAGATATGCAAACTAACAAAATAAGCATGAAATTTTAAATATAGCCTTATGTTTACATATCATCCCTCAAGGAGGGGCGTACTATAGCGATCATGGAGATCAGCATACTTGGAAATGTGGCATTAGCCTACAGTTTGGACTACTGAGATGGAAATCTGCAATGAAAATAATAATTATTTCATAAAATGCAGAAAAACTGTAGTTGGAACATTTTGCTTTCATTATGCTTTACTCCCCCCCCCCTTATAAGCAAATATATTGCCTAGACTATACATTTTCCATGTGTTGTTCCGTTTCTTGATTTCTTCAGCGTTGATTCAATTTAAGGGTACACAGGTTGAAAAAGAGTGGCCCATGACAAGGGATTTAATTAGGGCTGTATATTTGCAGAATAGGGGGAAGGGGTAAAGTGCAGTGAAAGTGACTATAAAATATATTAACTGCATTTTTCTGCATATTACGAAGTAAACATTCTTTTGGTAAATTTTTTGTTGTTCATATTATTGACTTACGATTTAGGTGAGCATACCACTCGATTTCTTTTTTTGAACCCTTAACGACTATAATAATCGCTTCTATTACACATTTTTTTTTAGGTTTACAGGTTAGGTTAGATTAGGTCACGGTGTATGTTTTAAGTTTGAAATCAATATTTTAAGCCTTTTTTATACCCAAAAACTAGAAATATTTTAGGTATTTTCAAGAGCTTAAAAAGGGCTTAAATGTGAATTTGTGATTGAAGTGATCATTATATTCCTAAAGAGCTTAAAAAAGGTATCGAGTGGTATGTTCACTTTATTCGTATGTCAGTAGTATGAACAACGAAAAATTTACCATTGTTTTTTTTAGCATGTTTCCTTTTTAATAGCCCCAATTATAGCCTAATACTGAAATTGTTAAAAGGTGCGTATAGAACTATATTTCATAGTAAAGTTTTTTAAACATTGGTAAACTTCACCGAGTTGCTTGTTTGGGTTTTTCCCTGTGATAAACAGTTTTCTGTTGCTCAATAAACAACCAAGACATTTAACAGGCTAATACTTTTTTTATTCTTCCAATGCGGCCAAATCGAATACCCGAACTCCGCCTAACTCTCTTCATTTTGCCTTTACGTTCATTCATCGCACCTGCATAGTAAGGAAAAACTATAAAGGCTTCAAATCACTGTACAACCGTCTTAGTGAACAACCACACTTGGTAATATGTACATACCCGTAATGAAATTACCGAGAATGGTGAAACAAAAAAGATCTGATAATATGAAAGTAGAAGAATGTCACAGATTGCCTTACCAGGACAGTGTTGAACTGATATCGTCTCGAATTCAATGCGAAGATAAGTGTGGAGGTTCTCGGGTTTTGAGACCTTTTCGATGTAAAATGTTATTCAGTTCTGTCATTTTCCTTTGTATTTGTTCTTCTTCAGCAGTCAAATTGCCTATTTTTGATAATTCTCAGGCTGATTCTCTTACAGTGCCTCGGAAAGAACAAGCAGTACAAGTCTTTTACCAAGGAGGGGTGAGTTTTCTTCTCTTTTATTCAGCGGCCCCAATAAACGGGACAAGCTAATTGCCGGCTTTCCCCCATAGTTATTGAAAAAAAATGCCTTGATAATTTTGTCAGTAATTACCATATGCATACAAATGTAATTGAAATAAAGTAACGATTTTTCTTTTCAAACTAGCCTATTTTATCTTATTTTGTTTCTTGTTCGTTTTTTATTTCTGTTTGGGCGGTTGTGCCCCTTTAAAACGAGAAATTAAAAAAAAGGTCATTATATAAAACATACATCCCTAGACACTTGAGGTTAGGCCTAGGCTTATTGTGCCCAACACACTCAAAAAGTGAAGTTAAGTTAATTCTGATGAAATATACCGAAACACGATGAAAATATAATACTTTAGAAGCAAAATTGTGGTAACTACGACAAAGAATTGTGGAAAGAAGGCCAAAATGCATTATATTAAATACATAAACTAACCTCTAACAACCTCTATATCTTAAATATTTATTAAAAATATAGATACTTCTTAGTTTTCTCACTCAAAATAAGCAAATCATAACTGATCCAGCAAGAAAAACCGGTTTCTATTAGATCTTAAACAGCATAATTTTGGTAAATGTTGGTATTACCGGAACAATTTTTTTGGGTCATGAAGCTATTGTTAATAGATGCATTTTGACTTTTTGAACATCTTTTCTCTCTTGCAAAACTACCGCAAACTCACCGTTAGGGAGTTATTCCGGCCCAAATATTCTTGTATTTATACACATAGAATTGCAATCATTTCCGTTTTCGTTGATCGAAAATTTGAAATCGCTAACGTTTTAAGACCGAAAATTGCTCTGTGGCTTTTAGAGACCATTTGCGCAAATTTTGGACGTTTTAAGAGAAGATTATCAAACAGTTCGTGGTAACGAACTGTAGTAAGGAGCGATCCGGCTCAATAGGAACCAAAACTCTAAAAAATTGAATTTTGATATCAATAGCTACATCAAAAGAATCGCATTTTAATGCTGATTTTAAATATATAAGTTTCATCAAGTTTAGTCTTAGCCATCAAAAGTTACGAGCCTGAGAAAATTTGCCTTATTTAGGAAAATAGGGGGAAACACCCCCTAAACGTCGTAGGATCTTAACGAAAATGACACCATCAGATTCAGCGTATCAGAGAGCCCTACTGTAGAAGTTTCAAGCTCCTATCTACAAAAATGTGGAAAAAAAAAGCCATCAAAAGTTACGAGCCTGAGAAAATTTGCCTTATTTAGGAAAATAGGGGGAAACACCCCCTAAACGTCGTAGGATCTTAACGAAAATGAAACCATCAGATTCAGCGTATCAGAGAGCCCTACTGTAGAAGTTTCAAGCTCCTATCTACAAAAATGTGGTCACGTTAGAAAAAAAACGTCAAATTAAGAGCTTAACATACAATGCTGGGTGTTCGGAGCCTCTCTATTATGGAGTACAATTTGAAAATAACACAACTATACGAGCGATAAAACATATATACCACAACCATAACTCAACTAACGAAAGAACTGCTAAGAGATAACACAACTATCAAGCGAAAACAGGTGAAAACTAACGGGAAATAAACGAACTAAGAGGTGGAAGGGGCCCAGAGAAAAAATATAATCCTTTTTCAATTTTGAGCCTAACTTCCGCAAAGGAGTAATAATGTCAGAAGCCCTTTTTTGATGCTAAAAGATACATCAAAAGAATCGAATTTTTACGCTGATTCTAAATATATAAGTTTCAATTAATTTAGTCTTTGTCATCAAAAGTTACGAGCCTGAGAAAATTTGGAATTTCTATTTTGGAAAAAAGGGGGAAACATCCCCTAAAAGTCATAGAATCTTAACGAAAATCACACTATCGCATTCGGTATATCAGAGAACTCTATTGAAAAAATTTCAAGCTCCTATCTAAAAAATGTGGAATTTTGTATTTCTTGCCAGAAGACAAATCACGGGTGCGTGTTTATTTGTTTTTTTTTTTTGTTTTTTTTCCCAGGGGTCATCTTATCGACCAAGTGGTCCTAGAATGTCGCGAGAGGGCTCATTCTAACGGAAATGAAAAGTTCTAGTGTCCTTTTTAAGTGACCAAAAAACTTGGAGGGCAAATAGGCCCCCTCCCATGCTCATTTTTATCCAAAAGTCAACAGATTAAAATTTTAAGATAGCCAATTTGTTCAGCATAGTCGAAAACCATAATAACTATGTCTTTGGGAATGACTTACTCCCCCACAATCCCTGAGGGAGGGGCTGTAAGTTACAAACTTTGACCAATGTTTACATATAGTAATGGTTATCGGGAAGTGTACAGACGTTTTCATGGGGATTTTTTGGTTTGGGGGTGGGGTTGATGGGAGAGGGCTTTGTGGGAGGATCTTTCCTTTGAGGAATATGTCATGGGGGAAGAAAAATTCAATGAAAAGGGCGCAGGATTTTCTAGCATTACTATAAAAAAACAATGAAAAAATAAACATGAAAACGTTTTTTCAAATGAAAGTAAGGAATAGCATTGAAATTTAAAACGAACAGAGATTATTACGCATATGAGGGGTTCTAAAAATACTTTAGCATAAAGAGCGAGGTATTTAGGAGGAGATAAATACCTCGCTCTTTATGCTAAAATATTTTTAGTGATTTCAACTATTTATTCTACGGCCTTTTTGATTCAGGGGTCATTCTTAAAGAGTTGGGACAAAACTTACGATTTAGTGTAAAGAGCGAGGTATTAACGAGGGTACAAACCCCCTCGTACACATAATAAAAATATAAGAATATAAAAGTTGGTTACGTAAGTTAATTCTTAAGTTACGTATATTTCTTACTAATAAAAACGTTCGTTGAATATTAAAAGTTCTAGTAGCCTTTTTAAGTAACCAAAAAATTGGAGGGCAGCTAGGCCTCCTTCCCCACCCCTTATTTCTCAAAATCGTCTGATCAAAACTAAGAGAAAGCCATTTAGCCAAAAAAAAAAATTAATATACTAATTTCATTTCAATAATTTATGTGCGGAGAGCCAAAATCAAACATGCATTAATTCAAAAACGTTCAGAAATTAAATAAAAAAAAAACTAGTTTTTTTAACTGAAAGTAAGGAGCGACATTAAAACTTAAAACGAACAGAAATTACTCCGTATATGAAATGGGTTGTCCCCTGCGCGTCCCACGCTCTTTACGCTAAAGTTTTTAATTGTTTTAAAAAGTAGAATTGTTGCAAAGAGTCAAACTTTAGCGTAAAGACCATGGGACGCGGAGGGGACAACTCATTTCATATACGGAGTAATTTCTGTTCGTTTTAAGTTTTAATGTCGCTCCTTACTTTCAGTTATAAAAACTAGTTTTTTTTTTATTTAATTTATGAAAGAATCGGACTAAAATAATTCACCTTTGGAACGTTTTTAACCTAACCTCTATATAATATCTATTTTCTATTGTGCATATTATCATCAAATAATGCTCGAACAAGAAAAAAAGGGCTAATGACAGAAAAATGCGTTTCTTCTTGTGAGAAATTTCTCGAATACGTCTTAAGGATTTTATAATTATTCAATAGGAGCGATAGCGCAATCAATCTTACAGAAAAAAAGACTAACAAACAGTGGAAATTGACAGAAAAATGACCAACTTTCAGTTTGAATAACTC